>NC_053155.1:161166035-161211035 GCF_016835505.1 Polypterus senegalus
AAATAGGAATGCTCTCCCATTCTTGTCTAATACAGGCCTCTAACTGTTCAATCGTCTTGGGCCTTCTTTGTCGCACCTTCATCTTTATGATGCGCCAAATGTTCTCTATAGGTGAAAGATCTGGACTGCAGACTGGCCATTTCAGTACCCAGAACCTTCTCCTACGCAGCCATGATGTTGTGATTGATGCAGAATGTGGTCTGGCATTATCTTGTTGAAAAATGCAGGGTCTTCCATGAAAGAGATGACGTCTGGATGGGAGCATATGTTGTTCTAGAACCTGAATTTATTTTTCTGCATTGATGGTGCCTTTCCAGACATGCAAGCTGCCCATGCCACACGCACTCATGCAACCCCATACCATCAGAGATGCAGGCTTCTGAACTGAGCGTTGATAACAACTTGGGTTGTCCTTGTCCACTTTGGTCCGGATGACATGGCGTCCCAGATTTACAAAAAGAACTTCAAATCATGACTCGTCTGACCACAGAACAGTCTTCCATTTTGCCACACTCCATTTTAAATGATCCCTGGCCTAGTGACAACGCCTGAGCTTGTGGATCTTGCTTAGAAATGGCTTCTACTTTGCACTGTAGAGTTTCAGCTGACAACGACGGATGGCACGGTGGATTGTGTTCACTGACAATGGTTTCTGGAAGTATTGCTGAGCCCATTCTGTGATTTCCTTTACAGTAGCATTCCTGTTTGTGCTGCAGTGTCGTTTAAGGGCCTGGAGATCACGGCCTTGACCCTTACGCACAGAGATTGTTCCAGATTCTCTGAATCTTCGGATGATGTTATGCACAGTTGATGATGATAGATGCAAAGTCTTTGCAATTTTTCGCTGGGTAACACCTTTCTGATATTGCTCCACTATCTTTCTGCGCAACATTGTGGGAATTGGTGATCCTCTACCGATCTTGGCTTCTGACAGACACTGCCACTCTGAGAAGCTCTTTTTATACCCAGTCATTTTGCCAATTGACCTAATTAGTGTTTATTGGTCTTCCAGCTCTTCGTTATGCTCAAATTTACTTTTTCCAGCCTCTTATTGCTACTTGTCCCAACTTTTTTGGGATTTGTTGACACCGTGAAATTTTGAATCAACATATTTTTCCTTTAAAATGATACATTTACTCGGATTAAACGTTTGATCTGTCATCTACGTTCTATTACAAATAAAATATTGACATTTGCCATCTCCACATCATTGCATTCAGTTTTTATTCACAATTTGTTTAGTGTCCCAACTTTTTTGGAATCCGGTTTGTATGAACT
Source organism: Polypterus senegalus (assembly GCF_016835505.1). Taxonomy (NCBI): domain Eukaryota; kingdom Metazoa; phylum Chordata; class Cladistia; order Polypteriformes; family Polypteridae; genus Polypterus; species Polypterus senegalus. The sequence continues at coordinate 161,167,314 of NC_053155.1, forward strand.
AGACATTCTTTTTCTAATTAAACATATTAGCTGCTGCATTTTAAACAAGCACAATGTCCAAACTCAAGTAGTGTCATTTTAATTTAAAGAACAAAATATAAGTCTGAATTAGTGCTGGGTGGTATGACCAAAATACTATATCACGATAGTTTTCAAAATTATACCGGTTTCACAGTATTCAACGGTATTTTTTTCGCATGCATGAGTGGATGTTAACCACATTTTTCGCTGCAATTACTGCAGTAGACTGGCTAAGAATAACCTATTCCACTGTCATGAGAATTGTACAAAAAAACATTTTAATGTGCACACTGGTTTGCATGGCCCCATGAAGTGATACTTTTCGAGGGGGTGGCACTAATGAAGGGAAGGAATCACACTGCATGACTATTGCAGTCAAAATATAGTACCTTTTTATTGAACAAATTTTGAACAAACTAATTTTGACAACACATTTTCAACCATTCAAAGAGGCATTTAGACTTGGTAAAATATCCAGAGGTGCTTGTCAAAAGTTGTATTGCACTGAATAAATAGTAAATTGTACACTTTCTGTTAATGTTAACAATCTCTGTCCACTGACACGTTAGCTAAATGGATTGTAATGGCGTTGGTTATCTCGATCCAGCGCTCGCTTTTTTTTGTCATAGGCAGTACCTCTAGCAAACGCATCTACAAGTGACGTCTGACTCAAGTGTACTCTAGCTTTTTCAGTTTTTACCTGAGGACATGGAGGGTGTCACTCTTCGTTCCATACATGGTACTCCAAAGCATGTTTGCGGTTGAGGTGGTGCAGCAAATTGCTCGTTTGCCGCCTCCAGCGACACCTTTAGCTCTACAGCATTTGCAGTAAATAATTATTTTGTCCACATCCGAACTTTTAAAACCAAAGTATCTCCAGACAACAGACATGGCTCCTTTTTTTGGCAAAAGTTCTTCTGTGTCATCATGTTCAACTTTATCGTCTGCTACAGCTTCAGTTTCGGAGTGTTCTCTGTCCATTTTCACCACTCAATACCTCCACTAACGTATGTACTCCATTGCGTGCATGTTTAGTGGTGTAGCAGTGAAAAAAGTACCCTCATAAACAGTTTCCCGGTGTGCCACGTTCCAAACGTTGTTTAGGCTGTTTAAACCGGTTTTGCGGTATAAGTAAAATCCATATCATAACAAAAATAAACTGTTTTCGGTATGACCGGTATACCTCCCAGCACTAGTCTGAATTCCTTAACTCTTTTAGGGCGGATGTCGACTTTTGTCGACAGGGTGGGTTGAGGGCGAATGTTGACTAAAGTCGACATCCAGGGATAGAGGGCGATAATCAGCTGTTAATGGCGACAAATCTCACTGTAACGTCAGAGTCATTCCCTCTGTACTTGGAGGAATGCTAGACTCATTGACTCGGCAACTAATCCTAGCGTGTGCGTGAGTTGTGAAATGTAAACAATGGCAAGATGGCATCGACATGTGACAAGGGAGTGAAGTCAGTGCAGAAAAGAAAACACTCGGCAGACAATGTTTTGCACGTTATCGCGGAGTCAGACTCTGATTTTTCAGAATCGGATTTTATTGACAGTGATCAGGAGACCGAGCAAGAGAGTGAGAAGCCGGCATCAGCTGATCAAACACTAGCCAATGCCGCGCCAGCGGATCTGCTGCCAGTTGAGCGCTTCGCGCAACCGATGCATCTACAGCAAGGTTCGCGTGGGATAAATACGCAGACATTGATCTGTTGAGAGCCGATCTGGCTGCTGGACTTCACAAGATGGCATGGCTTGCTGTTGGACACGACAGATCACTAGCTGCTGTACTTCAGGCTGCACTCTCCTGATGCTGCTTTTCAGCTACCGTCAGACGAGATAAACAGGTAGGCAGAGAAATTTTTTGAATCGCGGGCTCCGTTTGCATCGCACTCTCGTTTTTCAAAGTGTAAACCCACAACAAAAGACGAGATGAAGCATTCTATGGTATTACAAATAGAAATGGGACAGAACTGGTGATATGACTTCAGGGAGCATTGGTCCAAATGTGCTTTGTCCCCTGGTGGCTTTGGACAGGTTATGCAGCATGGTGATAGGTACGTGCTGCTGCAAAGTTTTATTCACTTCTGTAATAAACAGAAGCAAATCCCATGGGGTAAGCCAGGCTATAATGCCATGCATAAAGTTCATAAAGTTTCAGAAGATGAAAAGAGGTGACAATGCAGTTTTCTTGCGGGCAGAAAACTTGGTGGCAGTGGAATGGCACAATGGCAAAAGGGTGACTTGTCTCTCTACAGTACACACTAACAATATACAGTATGTGAGAAAGTGCAGCAACAGACAATTGAAAAGTAGGCACCAAAGCAACACGTATTGTAAGCAGTGCAATGTGGCAATGACTGAAATTGGCTGCTTTGAGCGAGATCAGACTTTGCAGGACTTTGCTGTGTAAAATGTATGTGATATGTATGTGAAATCAGAGTATGCAGGCTCATACAACATGCAAGACAGTAACATTTGTCAAAAGTAAATATTTTTTGTTGATTTGATATGTTAAACAATTGCTTTGTGTTCTTTTTTTAAAAAATGTTAGTTTTTGGAAAAATATTCAGCCCTGGGAGATAAGAAACAAAAAAAAAAATTAGCCCTAAAAGAGTTAAAGCAGCTTTTCTTGCTATTTGACTAGTTGCACAGGACAACTTCTTCAATTAGCTGTTTTTTTCAGTTTATTACTCCATTTTCTTTAACGTAAAGACTAATATGCCAGCTGTCTCTCATTCATTGATTAAACAAGCCTCCAGTCGCTCCTGTTTGTTTATACTGCAGGAAATTTGCTGCAAAGGAAAAAAGAAAAGTTGCGTACTGGCTCAACTACCATCCATACCTTACATAAAGGAACACTGCAACCATATTACCATGAAGCTAGGAAAAGCAGTGGCTGAAAGTATTTTTTGTCATCTGCCTTTTTACTGATCACTGATCACATCTTAAAGTAAAAATCGACCAATCGGTGGTTGATCAGTCGGAGCATGCCTAATCTTTTACTGCAGCCAAACTAAAATGTTAGCTGATCTTGTTTCTGCTAGTTTAGATGTAATATAGTTAAGGCTTTCCTTCTCTTGGGTGCCCCAAAAGAACAATGCAGAATCATGGATTATTTTATGCATTTTAGTAAAATACAAAACCTTTTTCCTCATTTAGTAAGGAGATGCAGAATGAAGAGGTTAATTATTCTCTGTGATTCCCATCGGTTCACTAACAAAGGTAGTAACAGTTGTGGAAGGTTTTTTTGTATATACATGCTTTTGTTTATCCATTTGAGAAAATTATATTTAGGACAGATTAACTAGTACTCAATGTAACCTAGGTCTTCTCCTGACAAAAGAAGATTTGTAAACGTAAAGAGAAAGATGCGTGAAATGATTTTCCTGATCAGCATTTTTTTTTTTTTATATAACTACATCTGTTTTCTGACAAGTTTACCACCATTGCATGTTTGGATTGATCATGCATGTTTCTGTTATTTATAATAAAACCAACCTTCTCGATTGAGAGACTCTCTCTCCTTGACTAGCTGTTCCCTAACAGCCCTACAGTCTCATGCATGCAACAGATGCAAAACTAATAAAATATACCGTATTTAAGATGCATTCAAATTGGCAGCAGTCTAAAGTTAAATAAACTGATTTCACAATTGCTGACTTTCTGTTTAGTCAACTGTTACACATCCTTGGTTTGTGTCTACTAATTATTACATAAACCAAAATTGCCATTCTTTATGTAGCCTCAGATGATGAATAACGTTTAAGGCTGTTGCATATCCATTTGTGATTTTTATCCCATGTTTTGCATGTTGCATTTCTTTTCTTGTTAATACTATAGTCATTGTAAATAAAGATGATTATCCCTGGGAGCTCGTTTCCAACTCTTTCCGCCTGCCTTCATTTAAACACTTGTACACAAATGAGTTTGGTTTATAGCTTGTTTATACTTGCTGCACTGAGCCAGCGCATAAACAGCAACGCAAACTGACCAATCAATAATAGTCCTGGTCATTCTCAAACCTGCTTACTTCAATACAGAGGGAACAGCTTATACTGGTTGGATTAGGCATAGTGCAGTTAGAGGGCACGGACAGGATACTTTATCACAGGGTCAACTCATACACATAACTTGTGCTATCATTTAGACCATTAATAATCAGAAGAAGAGCACAGAGGTGTGTGGAGAAATTTGCAGGCTCCATGCAGACAATCACTTGCCAGATTTTAACCTTGCACCTGGATCTGTAAAGTGGCAGTGCTAATTATTTTGCACTACAGTGGAAGCTAAGCAACAAATATCCACTATAATAAAAGGATAAGCATACATGTGTCTGTCTCTGTTCCCCATTTAGTAGCTACTGTATGTCTTTGTCATCTAATAGATAGCGAATCACAAACATTAACACTGCTGTTGCGCATCCCATATCAAATGGCGTATAACGGAGACTTTTACATTGCATGATATACTGCAAACGTTAACACCGAGCACAGAGCTCTACATTAATCACCTGTTTTAGTGTATTATCGTAGTATTTCCCTCTGTTTACCCTTTATGAAGGGGTTAGTGTACTCATCAGGTTTGTTACAGGGTTTGTCTACTGTCGAACCTTAAGATTATCACACACATACATAGTTATACACATACTGTAAAAAAGGCTCCTGTGCCTTTAAGGCGCTGAAGCATGATCACGTGAAAACCGTGGCGTGTGCAGTGAGCATGTGTGTGTGTTAGATGTACCTCGTGAAAGCCGCTGGAGCCACTAGAGAAAGTTTTTAAGTTTGTGCGTTGTTGACCAAATGTAAGTGCTTATGTACATATTTAGAAGTTAAGTGTTAAAAGTTAGAGAGAGAACTGTTCTGAATTACTAGTTAGGTTAATATTTTACGTTTCCACATTGAAATTGTAATTGCAAACACCTTATGTTGAAAGTGTCCTATTGGACATTTGTGTATAGCATAGTGAGATAACATGTATATATGTACTAAATGTCTTATTTTGTTGTTTGCCTGTTAGAACCACACATACACCTACTCACCTACCTGTACAGTTGTTCTACTTCATGTGAAATTTTGGCATCTCAACATTAAAGCGATGTTTCTGAAATGGTTGGATTAGTTCCTGTGTTCTCACCGACACACCACAGCGACTACAGCGTATTGCAAGTCTGCCTTCTCAAAATTTCTTCACAAAAATTTTTGGTCCTTCGAGCCGGAACGCAGTGGTTACTGTGGATCATGTATCCTTACTCCAACCAGCAAGCTGGAGCGACCCCTCCAAGAAGACAGTCGCGCCCTCCGTGTTACTTAGAGGATTATGATTTAAGCTATGCAGGCTACAAGGTTCTAGAAGCATCATCTTCTCTGAGGCAAGGAGTACTACACACAGTTCACCAAGAAGAGGATTATGATGCCAGCAGAATGTTACCTCAAACTCTGCAAGCTCAAGCAACACCAAATCGTAGAGAACTTCACCAGGAGCACAGAATAATTAGAAAGCTACAGCTTGAGAGAGACTATGAACACTCACAATCAAAGACATCTAGCCTTTCTAATATTAGTCCTGACTCATTAAGAAGGGCTGGACCAGTCCCTGCACCATGGACTGTCTATCGAACACCAGTGCCATCTCCTAGGACTTCAAATGCCCCTTGTAACTACAACTACAATGAGGACCTGCCAAGAATGCAGAAACAGTGGGAAGGAGATAATGTAAGTAATAACAGCTTTAATGCACCTTTATCACCTGTCCACGAGCAGGAGGATCCTCAACCTAGCCAGGAGTCCGATGTGATGCTTCACCTAATGGAAGAAATGGTGGCACGAATGTGTGAAATGAGAGCCCAAAGTAGACAAGCCAGAATTCCGTCCTGCTCTTCTCCACCTAGACCAGATTCCCTTTCTCATTTGAATCGTGATGCACTTCCTCAAAGGACACCAACCAGGCAACATCCACCCTTACATCAGTACTGTGTGGATCCTAACACACCTGCTCCTACTTCTCTTCCTCGCCTTCCTCGTCTGCCTCACCAGCCTCCTCCGCAGCCATTTCACCAGTATATCCTGCAACCTCCTACATCCACGGAATGTGATCAGTACACTCTTGATCGTCCCCAACAGGAGTACTTTCCACAGGCACAAGAGACCTTCTGTAGGGGACCTAAACCTTCAATCCCAGACTTCATCCATAAAGATCCCAGTGAGTTTGCACGGCTCAAGATAGCTCTAACCAACCTTCCTGCGAGCAGTACAGAGCTATTCAAGTACTAGATTTTGGTTGAGCACCTGAAGTTAGACGAAGCCCGTTTAATAGCTGATGCATACCTGAACTCTCTTTACCCGTATACTGATACCATGGCAGCTCTTACTGAGAAATATGGACAACCTCATCAATTGGCTTTGAAGAAAATTTCAGCAGTCATGAACTCTCCAGCAATTCGTAGTGGGGATACAGAAGCTTTTGAGAAGTTTGCTTTAAATGTGCACGCAGTAGTAGGTATGCTGGGAACCATAGGGCCTGAGGGTGACATTGAACTCCAATGTGAATCTCATGTAGCTCGTCTGTTGACAAAGCTTCCACCAGACCTTCGGGCGAACTTCCGCAGACACATGCTGCATAGACCAGGATCAACCTATACTTTACTTGATCTCTCAACTTGGTTAAAATTTGAAGTGTGGTGTCACGATTCAGGAGGACAGCCCAGACAAGTGGAGAAACACAGAGAACCTAAACGTGGACCAAAACCAGCTACGGTCTGTCTTGGAGCAAACCAAAGCTCTGTGACTGAGACTTCCAACCCTTCTATAGATGAGCCATCAGAGAAGAAGAAAGAAAAGCCTAAACCTTACTGCCCATATTGTGAAAACACAGAGCACTTCCTTAGTCAATGTCCCACATTCCAGTAGTTCACTAAAGAGCAAATTGTAGACTGGATCAAAACCAAGAAACCGATGCTGGAGGTGTGGACGTTCGCATCAAGCAGCTCAGTGTAATCTCAAAAAACCCTGCAATATATGTAAAGGGAAACATCTTAAGGTCTTGCATGAAGTTAACAGTCTCCCCCCAAAACAGGATACCTGTGTGCTGAGTTCATCTACTTAGACTCTTTATGGCGACAGACCCACTGATGGAAGTTATGTATTGCTTAAGGTGGTTAAGGTAATGCTTTATAATGACAACAGAGCCTTGGAAACCTACGCAGTGTTAGACGTTGGCTCCGAACGGACTCTTTTTTGCTTTCAGCAGCAGCTAAAGAGCTTGGCTTAGAGGGAGAATCTGAAAGGACAGTTAGACATCACATTGAGACATTGGAGGGAGCATCAGTTTCATTTATGCTAACTCCTGCAACACAGCCACAAAGGAAATTTAAGATTCAGCATGCCTTTACTGCAACACGGCTAGCATTAGGTGAACATTCCTACCCGATTACTACTCTTCAGGAGAATTATCAACACCTTAAAGGCTTGAATATTCCTCATTTTGAAAATGCGCATCCCCTTCTACTCATTGGAGCTGACCATCCCCACTTACTCAACCCACTCGAGCCTGTACGCCTTGGCCCACCAGGAGGGCCAGCAGCTATCAAGACTTCTTTAGGATGGACATTGCTAGGACCTGTAAGGGGACTTAAACATCAGATGTCTTCCACGCAGTGCTTGTTTTCCTCCTTCCAGTCCCAAGATACAGAACTGTTTAAACATGTGGAGACTGGCAACTAGATTGTTTGCCCTGCTAGAATGTTGAATCAGTCACTTGATCCAAGCAGGATAAAGAAGCCATACTTCTTCTTCAAAGTCAAACTACTCGAATAAAAGTGGACGGAATTCAGTGATACGCAACCCCTTTGTTATGAAGAGTGACATGCCCTGCCTGAGTTCTTCATTAGAAGCAGTGATGCCGAGTCTCAGAAGTACAGAGAAAAGACTAGCAAAAAACCACAACTTGCAGCCATCTACACTGCGGAAGTAGATAAACTGGAGAAAGCAGGCTATGTTGTTAAAATACCAAGGGAAGCGGTAGCTAGTCAGGAATCGTGGTACATCCCTCACCATATGGTTCATCATAATGGTAAGAACAGGCTAGTTTTCAACTGCTCATTTCAGTTCAGAGGATCAAGCTAAATGAATACTTGTTACCTGGCCCTACTTTACACCCATCACTATTAGGAGTGTTAATTTGGTTTAGAGAGCATACTGTGGCTGTTAGTGGAGACATTAAGGCTATGTTCCACCAGGTATGCCTGTTAGAAAGGGATAAGATCCTCCTTCAATTCATTTGGCGAAATATTAGACAAAAGATGGATCCTGACATCTATGAGTGGCAAGTTTTGTCATTTGGTACTACTTGTAGCCCGTGCTGTGCTACATTTGCCCTGCAAACTCGTGTTCATAATCATAGTGAACCTGGTGATGATATAAGATTAGCAGTTGAGAGGCATTTTTATGTTGACAATTTTCTACAGAGTTTCTCCACATTTAAAGAGGCGAAGGACATGTTGGATAAATTAATAAATTTTCTTAATTTAGGAGATTTTCAGTTACGACAGTGGACTAGTAATAATCCTACTGTGATAGGTCACTTGCCAAAAGAAGCACAGTCTGAAATGAGTGAACTGTGGCTAGCTCAGGATCAAATACATTCTCCAGAGCCTACTCTGGGTTTATGCTGGTATTGCTCTTCTGACACTCTAGGCTACAGGCATCGGGAAATTAAGTATGACAGGCCCACACTAAGGAATATCTATAAAGTTCTAGCAAGTCAGTATGACCCACTTGGGTTCCTTATTCCATTCGGGCAAAGGTATTAGTTCAGCAGCTCTGGCAAAAGGAGCGACATTGGGATGACCTTCTCTTCCCTGAAGATTTACTTCAGGCCTGGAACTCATGGGAGGCAGAGCTAATTCACTTGTCAAAGGTTAAATTCCCCCTGTGCTACCAAACAACTGATATGGATGTCCCAGAAACCAGACTGGAGCTGCATATATTCTGTGATGCATCATATGGGCCTATGGTTCAGTGGCCTATCTTAGAATGTAAGACGGTAAAGGCAACCGGCACGTTTCCTTTGTAATGGCTAGATCCAGAGTAGCCCCAAAGCGTCAGCTTTCAATCCCAAGGTTAGAACTTTGTGCCGCTTTGACAGGGGCTCAAATATCCAAGCTACTCAAAACAGAAATATCCATACCGATCAGCAGTGTCACTTTGTGGACAGACTCAACAACTGTTCTTAATTGGCTTCATTCTAATTCATGCCGATTTAAGGTATTTGTGGGCACCAGAGTAGCTGAGATTCAAGAGCTAACAGAACATGATACCTGGCGCTATGTAGACTCCGTTAATAACCCTGCTGATTACATTACTAGAGGAAAGACCTTAATAGAGATAGCAAAACCAGGTGACTGGCGATTTGGACCACCCTTTCTCCTACAGCACCAAAGAGATTGGCCTGAAATGACTTGCACCAATGTTGCTGAAGATATAGCCAAATTAAAGTCTCCTAAACTCTGTACAGTCGTCCTACTTTTAGTACCAGCTATTCCAGATACTAGTCAGTTTCGCACCTATGGTGAGTTTTTAGACGCCACTGTGAGATTAGTTGAAGGAGCTGAGCAAGATCATCAACCTTGTGCCTCTGATTACCAAAAGGATGAATTGTAATGCATCCTATTATATTGGATCCTACTCACCCTGTGACAAAATTGCTGATTCAAAGATTTGATGAACAAGTTAGTCACCCTGGACCAGAACATTTATTTGCTGAAATTAGGCACACATACTGGATCCTAAGAGGAAGAGAGGCAATTGGGAAACCTCAGCATGTTTGCAGAGAGTGTCAAAAATGGCGAGCTAAACCTCAAATGCCTAAGATGGCCAATTTGCCACTAGCCCAACTCCGTTTATTTAAGCCAACATTCTATAGTACTGGAGTGGATTGCTTTGGGCCTTTTATTGTGAAGGTCGGCCGTCGTTATGAAAAGAGATGGGGAGTAGTATTTAAATGTCTTACAACCAGGTGTGTCTATTTGGACATATTTAATAGCATGGATGCAGACTCTTTCTTAATGACCCTTCGACGTTTTATTCCACGACGGGGAAAACCCTATGAATTGCTTTGTGATCAAGGTACAAATTTCTGTGGAAGTAATCAAGAGCTGTGTGAGGCCTTTGCAAGTTTAACAAATGATCTTAAGTTGCTTCTGGCCAAACATAAAATTAGATTCCAGTTCAATCCACCAGGTGAACCACATTTTGGTGGTGCTTGGGAGCGGGAGATTCGTTCGATAAAGAATGCACTTAACATAACCTTGGGGTCCCAAACAGTTACTGAAGGAGGTGCTGAGGACAATTCTAGTGGAAGTAGAAGGGATCTTAAACACGAAACCTTTGGGGTACGTTTCTTCCAATTTAGCTGATCTTGACCCAGTGACCCCAAACTATTTGCTTATGGGGCGGCCTTCCTCAGGTTGTCTGTCCTGAATCAGATCTCTTGACTAGAAGGAGATGGAGACAAAGCCAGGTGCTGGCAGATCGTTTCTGGTCACGCTTTCTTAAGTATTACCTACCGAATCTTCAGACACGTCAGAAGTGGCAGAAGGAGGCAGCTAATCTAGCTGATGGAAAGGTAGTAATGCTTCTTGATCCACAGTTACCCAGAGCTTCATGGCCTGTAGGTAGAATGCTGCGCGTCATACCAGGAGCTGATGGACGAGTTCGAACAGCTGAAGTAAGGATTAATGGAAGAGTGTATACTCGACCTATGACCCGACTTATAGAACTTCCAAAAATACCTGATGATGAGCCTTCCAGTCACAAACCTTCAGAATGAGAGGTCAAATTTGGTATACCAAATTTGGGGGCAGCAGTAAAAAAGGCTCTTGTGCCTTTAAGGAGCTGAAGCATGATCACGTAAAAACCATGACATGTGCAGTGAGCATGTGCGTTTGTTTGTACCTCGTGAAAGCCGGAACTACTGGAGCCACTAGAGAAAGTTTGTGCATTGTTGACCAAATGTAAGTGCTTATGTACATATTTAGAAGTTAAGTGTTAAAAGTTAGAGAGGGAACTGTTCTGAATTAGTAGTTAGGTTAATATTTTACATTTCCACTTTGAAATTGTAATTGCAAACACCTTACATTGAAAGTGTAAAGCTATAGTGCCACCTATTGGACATTTGTGTGTAGCATAGTGAGAACATGTATATACTGTATGTACTAAATGTCTTATTTTGTTGTTTGCCTGTTAGAACCACACATACACCTACTCACCTACCTGTACAGTTGTTCTACTTCATGTGAAATTTTGGCATCTCAACATTAAAGCGATGTTCCTGAAATGGTTGGATTAGTTCCTGTGTTCTCACCGACACACCACAGCGACTACAGCATATTGCAAGTCTGCCTTCTCAAAATTTCTTCACAACACATACACACAGACCCTAACCACAACAGTGCCCCACGAATGGCATACACATAGCAGTTTAACCTCTAGCACTTTAAACCACACAAGTGGCTTAGGAATAATGCAGCCTATCACTCTCTCAGCACTTCAAGAGACTTACCTATTATCGGCATGAACAACATGTGATGTTTTAAAGATATCTCAGACCTAAATATTACTTTTGGTCTCCAAGGATATATTCAAACATACAAATGTTCAGCATCCTTGACTATAGGCCATTTATCAGCCAAGAATGCCTTAGTTTACGTACTGTTCCCTTTTATTGGGTAGAGCGCACACCCTCCGCCTTAAAAACATTACAGCAAAAAGAGTATGGCAAACCTCTGACTGCACCAGGTGCTCATAGAAATCTACTTTATTACTTCAAACGCTCTAGACATGACAAAGCAGAGAAAATTAAAAGCGGCATTGTATTTATTACAGGAATAATAATACCAATAGAGCAAAGCATAAAAGAAAATGTGGATAGCAAAATCTGGATATATGTACAGTCTTTAGAAAAAGTAAAGATAAGGATGAATGTCGCAGGTAGCTTGTGATGTAGCACTCATAGTTCATGAGATGCTTTGCTGATGATCAGATGGAAATGGATGCACGTTACTGGAGCCCTCTTCTGATGTTGCCCTCACCCTCTTCTGGCATCGTTCTTTTCTCTTCTCCTTTGATGTCACTCTTTAGATGAGGCATATTTATTATAAAATTCCACAGGGGGATTTCGCAAGATGTCAATATGATGAATGATTCATTTGTCCTTTTTCCCAAACAACAAAACTTTTTGATGTTACTCAGTACCTACTATATCCAGCAGTGGGTGCTAGCTCCCTTGTTGGAATAAGTTCTGTTTTAATTGTGGAATGTGACATAACCCGGAACTATATACAGTAGATATAATATGAAAGGCGACACCCTTCTGTTAGTTATACGGCAGTAAGAAATCACATAGGAGAAATAACTTGGCTTTCTTTAATGACTGCTTACACTGCATAACAGAAAAAGGAAGCCAATGGCAAGAACCCATTTAGGGAGTGGGGGCCCAATGTGTAGAGTCTGCCATTTTCGCATTGGAAGGATTTTCAGTATCGGATGACATTATCTTCCATCTGTCTGTCGGCTTCAAAGGTATGACGGGCAATGTTCCAAGGCTTTATACTCTTTCTTCATGTGCAGGCCCCCACTTAGGTGAATCATGCCATTCCAAACAAGGCAAAAAGAGGATACAATTTCATGCTGAATTTGACACACAGAAATAGTATACAATGATCATCAGTCCAACTACCCATTTCACAGTTGCCCCTAACTGCCTTGTCTTATAAGAACTGCTAGGCAAGCATTTTATGGTGAACCCCTGTGCTAAATCTGGCTCTGTGCATATGAGTAGAAAGGCAGATTTATAAAGTTATATTTGTACAGAGCACAGTGACATAATAAACTTGTACACTTATTACACCTACTAGCATGTCCTCCTTTCCCACGTTGTAAACCCATTTAGCAACTTGTCCCAGATGCCCATCCTTTCTCAGGTTCTAAAATAATTGATAGTCTGAGGCATTGTCATGTCTTCATCTTTTTATCAGAACAGTTGTTTAAAAGTGAGGTACAATTGGGAAGAGGATATGATTTGATGTGTTCTGTGTTTAAGTTCATCTAGTGTTGTCTTGAGAAAAATGTAATGAAAATATAGACCAAAATTTACAGATTTTGTACCCCACAACAGATGGGTAAAACAGCTAGTGTTAATTATGTTTCAGCTAAATAGCTCAAATTTCTTAAGTTAACTACATTAACACAGCCTTTATGACTGCTAAACTGTGTTAAACCTACAGGAAATTATACTCGAACAGGAAAGCAGTGTGGCATGGATAGAAAAAAAATATACATTTTCTTAATATATTTTACATTCTATAGGTTGTTTTGTATTACTCTACTGATGCAGTTTTTCTAAGACTGGTCTGGTGTTTTGGCTAAATAAGAGTGAAAATCTCTTTATGCAAAATGAAACAATTTTATTTAAAGTTAAAATTGCAGAAATTACAAATTATTTGTTATTATGTCCTGTAGAACAAACATGTCCCCATCGAGTCAGGACCCAGGGTTGCCTCAATATCTTTATTCAAATTTGCATTAATTGAACTTAAACTGTGCAAAGGATATACAGTACTTCATTTCAGATTTAACGCTATTCATTATGATGCTTTGCAACACAGTTTACAGAGCCACAGCAATTGGGCTTGAACTAGTTTGCGCTTGTGCCTGTTTATCAAACAAATTTAGGAAAGCATTCTTTGTTAACTTGCACTGTGTAAAAATGCTGCACTTTTTAACCCATGAAAATATATTAATCTTATTTTTACTGTAAATACCGTTTCACACCTGTTGAGTTCTGAACCCTTGGAAGACCTCAGGGTGTACAAGAGATAAATGCTTGGAAAGGTTTGATGTGTTGCTTCCTTTAGTGCGAAGAACCTCAAAAGAACGAGTGAGCAGGAAAATTGCCTAATGTGGATAGAATTGATACCATGTAAAATGAGTATTGTACTGTTTTTCAAGATTTTTGACAACACTGATATTGGCATGTGTGTGAGCTGTGAGTAATATTTCAGCCTACCCCTTTAAGGATCTTATGCAGAGTTGGGTATCGTTCAGCTTGATTGATCAATCAAGGCTGGTTATGGATACCTTGATGTGTTTTTTTTTATAATATATATAAATATATATAAACACTCCCACATAGGCTTTTGTGTTGCCACTTTTATTTCATTATGGAGTTAGCTCAAAAAATGATTTGAGAATGCAATAGTGTACTGACTTGATGCAAGCTGTAACTGTTTTTTAATACAGTATCCTACATAAACCTGATAAAGGAATGAAGGTTTTGCATTCATTCTCTTGATTATAATGAGTATGTAGATGGATGTTCATCCTGCAGGCATCCATCCAGTTTTTAACTGTATGTTTAGCTCAGGGATGCAGAGAAACCACATGCAGATCCACTGTTAAACATACAGGTCAGTTGTAGCAAGTAAAAATTGAGCAAGTTTTAAATGAAATAGATATTTGGCTTATCTACACAAAATTACTTACTCTCTTTGTAGATGTTAATTGTCAAAATAAAACATATACTTACTGCTTCAGTGCTTTGAAGAACATCTCCATGTGTGTGTTGTTTTCTTCAATTAAAAAAAAAACAAAAAAAAAAACACCACTCAAGTCAAATTTTTCAATCCAGATTTCAACCCATGCCGAAGAGAAAGATAGAAGAGCCAACAGCATGAGCAAATCCTTAAAAACAACAAAGGAGAATGTCCCTTTTTACTATACAAAATGCTTATTCTAAGATTTGATTAATTAGATCTTGCCATACTTTAAAAAAAACTTTTGAACAGTCAGTTACCCTCTAACTTGTAACAGAAGACTAGGATTCTTCCAGCTGAGCTAGATAAGTCTAAAATAGTGTGGTAAAGGCAATTGCAATATATTTGACCTTTTCCTCTTAAGTCCACCTGGGAGTAAACCAAATACAGCAGTTAATGGGTTAGGAGTGATTGTGACACCAAGGCTGTCTGTTAGGCATTAAAAAATTTTTGTCCAGAATGATGTTAATTTGGTGCTTGCCCAAAACATATGATCCAGTGAGGCTGGAGGTAGATTGCAACATTCACAGGTTGAATCTTGATACATTTTGGACAATTTTAAACAAGATCAATGCACATGATATGTTTTTTATTTGAATGACTGAACGCTTTGCGCATATGGAGCTAGACTGTATTCTGTGCATGGCTTTCCACTCCTTTTGTGAGATGTTAAGTAAAAAATCCTTTTCCCCCCTTGTACCCTGGAATCTCGGAAAGGAGACACTTTAAAATATTTTTAGATATTGTTGAGATCCTGTCTGAGTCTTCAAGACCAGTGTTGCCTTTGGAATAGAAATGGGCGGGTGGTGAGTAAAATTGGGCAGGTTCCATTTAGTAAATGTTCTGGTTTGAAAGTAGTGCAAAAATTGTGTTGATGGGAAGTAACATTTTAAGCGTAATTGTTCATAAGATGCAAAGACATTTAAACTATGTAGGTTTGGGAGGGTAGAAAAAGGTGGTGTAGAGCTGTAACAGATAAAAGCTTCTCTGTCTTAAAGTGCTTCCTGCATTGGTTCTATTTTCAGAGTGATTGTTGGACAATTGAATTATTAGTATATTGGAGATAATTTGTATTTACTAAAGCACAAAGCAGGGCGTATAAAGAAGCACCGCCAGATTTTATTTCTATTGCAGACCAGGCTTTTGTACATTTGACAATTTGTGTCCATGTCAATGTAGCTTGGGTACTGGCCACCCAGTAATACAACTGAAAGTCTTGTTAATATATCATGTACTTGAGACATGAGATTAATAATTGCCAAAACATCCAGTTAGCAGGACTGATGAAACTATAGATTCATATTCAGCCATGAAATATGCTAACACACCTTTTTGTCATTCATTTGGTTTTGAAGGCAAACTAAAGTTTATTTATTATAACCACTAATGTGACAAAAGTACTGAAAGCACATCTAAATGGTAAGTTACTAAATGTAATGTAGTCTTTCAGCTATGACTGACTATAAACAATGTCGGACCACTTGGTTGTCTAATTCTGGATTTGTACACAAGCAGAAGCAAAAACAAAGTCTGACTCAAGGCACATTGACAACAGCACAACAAAAAGGTGTTTTTACAGAAGTTCAGAAATGATGGATTAATCTAAAACTGGCAAGCTTAACTTCAGCCAGGAAGTTGGGATAAATACAAAAAAAAGGAGGTAGAGGTTTGGGCAGTTAAAGAACAAGGAGTCTGCGACATTTTAAATTTTATATCGGTTTGACCCACCTGTTTAAATATTATTCAATAGTAAGTTTTTCTCATCTAGCTAATGATGCAAATACAAATATTACAGTACAAAATGTTGCAAACCTAACAGAGTGATTGCCTGACAAACCAAATTTTACAAACTTTTTGTTGCAAAAGCAGCTGTAGTCTCCTTAGTGTTATGTCTACCATTCAAGTCAAATGTAAATTTTTTTTATTTAACTTGAAAAAATAATCTACATATAAAAATCAAAGGATCAACATAAATACAGCAGGAATAGTATGCGTCATGAATGCTATGAAGACCTTGTACTGATGCAAACTTTAGTTAAATGTCCTTTTGTGTGACATGTTTTTATTACTAGTGTGTTGTACTGTGTTAGGCATTTTGAATGTAGTGAGAAGTCAAGCAAAATGACACATCCACTTAACAGGATCATCTCCAGGCAGAGGAGTAGCTTCAGTGACAGACTTTTGTCTCTGTCCTGTTCCACTGACAGACTGAGGAGATCGTTCCTCCCCCACACTATGCGACTCTTCAATTCCACCCGGGGGAGTAAATGCGAACATTAACTTTATTTTAATTCTTTTCATTTTTATTACTATTTAATTTAATATTGTTTCTTTGTATCAGTATACTGCTGCTGGATTATGTGAATTTCCCCTTGGGATTAATAAAGTATCTATCTATCTATCTATCTCTCTATCTCTCTGCATTCTGTTGGCTAACTAAAAAGATTACAATATTCAAAGTTTTGTGCCAACTCAGGCCCCTTCTTCAAGCAAGATGTAATCAAAAATGTAAAATGTAATTTGATTACATCTTGCCTGAAGAAGGGGCCTGAGTTGCCTCAAAAGCTTGCATATTGTAATCATTTTAGTTAGCCAATAAAAATTGTGACATGTTTTGAAACAGTCATCAGCTAAAACAGCCCAATGTTGTATTAGGGACACTAGTAGCCTTTTTTTCCTGACTGTTTAGCATGAGAGAGTAGAATGACAGTGCCTGATCCTCCCAATCAATGTGCCCTTGTGTTATTGTATTCGACCACAGTTTAAGGCTTAGTGACTTCCACATTTCCCCTGATACGAAAGGCAGTTGCTGCATTGTGAACAGTGCTTGTATCTTTCTTGTCTTTCTATATGATTGCAATCATTTTTCCATGCGCATACTTGCACCACAGTGAACCTTCAGGCAGTGGATAAGCCATATAGTGCCATGTGCATCAGTTTCACTATCTTTGCCTATACAAGAGGCCCTTGGATTATGAATGAGATCGAGTATATTCCAGCTTAAATCCTTCACTTTTATTTTTCTAATAAATGCAAGTTGGAACCTGTACTAGAAATGTCTGTTAATAGAAATACTGTATAATCAAAAATGCACAATACTTCAATATTGTGCATTTTGGTTTTCTGAAGAAAAATACTTACCTTGAAGATATTAAACAGAACTGAGCTCTGGTACAAGTTTTATCAAAATCAAAAACAGTGGTGCAAAATATTTATGAATTTGTTGAATTGAAATGGAAAGATCTTTACAAGTTTTGGTGAATTACACCTATCTTTACACTGAAGAAATGGAGATATCCAACCTTTAACTGAAGTAAATTTATTCTTAGAAAAGAATTCCTCATCAAGAAATTAGTTTTAGCAAAACCACACACACTATGATTATTGGAACTCCTGCATTTAATTCTTTGTATAACCACTCTTTGCCAATAAGAGAGCACAGCTACTTCTCCTTTAACATCTCATAAGGTTAGAGAATATAGTGCAGGTAAACTGAGCTCATACTTCTTTACAGAATCGCTCCAGATCATCCAAGGTTTTACGTGCTCTATTGTGCCTCCTAATCTTCATCTCTCCCAATAAGTTTTTAAAGGGGTTTAGGTCATATGCTATATTAGGCATATTAGCTTGGCACTACATCTGATATCTCACTACTTGGTGACTACTGTATAACCTTTCAGAAAGTGTCACTTTAAACATGTTACCCTGTTAGCTTAAGCCATGCCACTTTATTTTATTTTACTTTAATGATGTATTTTTAGTATCTAATTTTAAAATTATGCACCACCTGTTACTTTGGTAGTATAGTATTATTTGCATAATTCCCATTGGACAGGCATTATTGTATGCACCAGCCTTTCAAATTTCTTTTTCAATATTTATTTGTATAATGTGTACTTAAATGTTTGTATTTAACTTGGTACAGTTATTGACTATTTGTACTTGGATTCTTTATTCATCCAGAGGGAAATTTATCTTACCGATTTTAATCTCTGGGGATTGAGATGGCTAAGGCAGAAGCTTGATTTTTGTGTTCCTTTTAATGACTTTTGTGTTGAATTGGACATGTTTTGGATCATTGTCCTGGTGGAAGATCCGACAATGACCTGGTTTTAGTTTTTTGACTCAGTCAGCCAAATTTAAATTGAAAATCTCCTGGTACTGATACCATGTACCTTAACAAAATTACCAGGGCCTTTGGTGGAAAAACTGCACCACATCATCATAGAATGTCCACCATACTTGACAGTGGTGATGAGGTACTTTTTATAGCCTTTTTTTAATGCCAAACCCACCTTGAGAGTATGTTGCCTAAATGCTCAATTTTTGTTTAGTCTGACCATGGAGCTTGGCATCAATCAAAGTTCCTGCAGCGTTTAGCAAGCTCCATGTTCCTACATTTAAGGTTAAATGACAGAAAAGACTTCTTTTTTCTTTTCTATTTCTCCAACAGTGATCCTTGGGGATTTTTCTTTCTACCGTCCTGTTCAGTTTGTGTGGGGCAAAGTAAACTTTGATCCTCTTCTAGGCAAGCTGGTAACCATTCCAGTTGATTTTAATTTTAGAATTATTGCCCCAACTGTAGATGTAGGCATTTTCAGGCCAGTAGCAATTTTTTGCAGCCTTTCCCATGCTTACAAAGGTCAACACACATTTCTCTCATTTGAATCATGTTTCTTCTTATCTTTCCCATATTGAATAAAGAAATTTAGCCTCTGTGCCACCTTACATTTATGTCCCAGTAAAACAGTCATGGATTACTGCTTGAAAGTTGCTACACATTCTTATCAATTTAAATATAATATGATGGGTTTGATTTTGATTGGGTCACAGTATTCCTCCTTCTTGGAGACCTTGGGGCTAGTGCTGAAAAGTGCGCCCACTGAGCACTCTATTGTTCTACTGGGGAACTTTAATGCTTGCATGGGTAATGACAGTGATACCTTTTGAAGGGTGTAATTGGGAGAAATAACCTACCTGATATAAACTTGAGAGATATTTTGTTTATAGAAACAATCTGTCCATAATAAACACCATGTTCGAACATAAGGCTGTTTATAAATGCAGTTGGTGCCAGAGCACCCTAGACTGTATGTACATCAATTGATTTTTGTAGTCCTCAGATCTGCTATCATATTTCTTGACGCTTGGGTGAGGAGAGGTACTAAGCTGTCAACTGAAAGTCTTGATCGTGTCCAAGCCTGTGGTTTTGTTAAGTCTAGAACGTGGGTGTTTTTCAAAATCTTAACTAGCGAGCATTAGTATTTGGGTATTGAAAGGAAAAATGATGTTTACTACTTGTACTGAAAATACCAAAATGCTTGTGCTGTAATATTTGAAGTATTTTAGTTTTTTTCAGACCTGGTACACTGTGAAATATTATACTAACCATCCATTAAACTTCCTCTTCTCTGTGTTGCAATTAGGGAAACTATCCCGCTTCCTGAGAGCCAGATGGGAGAGACTGATATGGAGCTTTATAGTTATTTTTATCACATTTTATACTGCAGTATATTTAACAAATATATTGATATTTATAAAGTGATGTATAAATTTTGTTGTCCTTTAAATTCTTATTAAATGTACAGCCTTGGAATTTAGGGTTCTAAACCTAGAGTTGAAACATAACTATTTTATTTTATTTTTTATTTATTTATTTATTTTTTGAGCCTCATTATGTTTGCCATGTGCACAGACACAGCACACATTTTTGCATTATGACATATAAACTTGCTAACAGTTTTTGAAAGTTTTCCAGGCAATGTGAAGTCTGTGAAATGGATAGGCTTTTTGTGATTAGAACAGGTTTACTGAAGAGTTAAAGAATGTTGTAGCAGGTAATGAATGAATGTGCTATTTTTGGGGGAAGAAAGCTATATTCATACAATACAATACAATACAATACAATTTATTTTTGTATAGCCCAGAATCACAAAAGAAGTGTCGCAATAGGCTTTAACAGGCCCGGCCTTTTGACAGCCCCCCAGCCTTGATTCTTTAAGAAGAAAAAAAACCCTAGTAGGGGGAAAAAATGGAAGAAACTTTGGTGACAGGCAGTTCAAAGAGAGACCCCTTTCCAGGTTGGTTGGGCTTGCAGTGGGTGTCAAAAAGAAGGGGGTCAATACAGTACAATACACAGAACAAAATTTTATGCATAACGGTCATAGCTGTCGACAAATTTCCTCCATGTTAAACTTTCTTATTTATGGCCCCATCTTCACGAAATTTGGTAGGCGGCTTCCCTGCGCTAACGGAAACTGATGTACGTACTTATTTCGGTGGTATGACACCACTGTCGGCTGCCATATTGAACTTTCCAACTGTCTTGGTTTCCTATGGGCCCATCTTCAAGAAATTTGGTACGCGGGTTCCCAATCCTACTGAATCCTACTTACGTACATATATACGTCCATAGCCTGCAGCTTGGTCGCCGAGTGAGGCAGCGTTGGGTCCCCCATCCCCACGCCTCCCACGTTGTTGACTGCCTGCCTATATAAGGCCGTCCATCGCTCCGGTCTCATCATTCCCTTCCTTGCTTCTCCAGGGTATTTACGTCACCCTGCTGATAACCGCAGGCTTTTTTATTTACTCCACGGCTTCTCCGCTGTTTTATTTTTCGTTTATTACGATTATAGTTATTGTATAGGTATTTTAGACTTAGTTTACATTGTTCAGGTACCCATTTCCTTTATCGTTCCAACTGTATCCCCATTAACATGTTTATCGAGGAGATCACCATCGATCAAAGAACTGTCACTTAACGAGTGGTTTCCATGCCTGGAGATGGCGCCTGCCTTTTACATTCTCTGTGTTACATATTGCACGGCCATATCAGACTCACTCTTAATATCCGGAGGAACAATGTGTGTTATGTATTGAATGACTGGGACAGGTTCAAGGTGTGGACTAATGACGGTACAGGGATAATTATACTATACAGGAGCACTATAAGAGTGAAATACTTAAGCCCTTCACCTATGGTTCTGCATGTAAGTTGATGGCTGCTGCTGAATTGTTCGGTTGTCGCTTTCAAGTGTGCCAAAATGGCCAAATATTTTACTCCTTTCGACAACCGCCAGTTCCTCTTAAACATCTTAGATTCACAGTTGACGATTTGAGTAGTGGACACTTTGATGTTTATGAATGTTTAAACTCTTTAAAAGCTGGATGCGAAGTTATCGATGAAACCGGTTGTATGCTTACAGCGCTTGACAGATGCCGATTGTCACTTCAACACAACAAGTCCAGCAAATACTAACGTAATTGAAACAAATCATGAAACTCAAACCAAGTATGTCCAAGTTGTGAGATTTGAGGCAAGATTGCTTTTCACAGGGCCAACTGTACGTTGCATGCTCAAGAGTAAGCTCCGGAGGGCCGAACTGACAACGTGGCATACAAAGAGATTCTTAACAAATAATTATTGATATATTTTCCCTCAGTTTAAAAAGGTTTACTTTTCGTAATTAAAATTTTAAGGCAGTACTTCGCCGCCGCGAAGCGCAGGTATTTTGCTAGTCCTCAAAGTATAATAGTAAAATTAAATATATTACAAGTACAGAGCAGAATTTAACAGTAGATGATGTCACATATGATTTGGATTTGGAATTTATTTGGAATTCATATGGCACTGGTCAGTAGAATGCACAAATTTAAAAGTTGGCTATATAAGACCTCTCAAAACCAGAGGCCTCATCTGCAGAGATGTGAAGTTGAGTCTTGGCCAACAGGCATTCCTCTGCTCCACTGAAACATGAAACTGCAGTTGTCAAAGAGTCAATCATTTGTCAAACTCTTCCATCACGTAATGATTGCTTTGTTTCTAATCCATTGTAGTGGTGTACACTGGCAAAATTATGAAAACTGCATCACTGTGCAAATACTTATAGAATGGACTGTATATACAGGTAAAATTCTGTTAAACGAACTCCCAGGGACCTAAAAAATATTTCATTGTAACAAAAACTTTGTTTTTATTACATTCTGTATTTGTTACCATAATGCTTTCTTTAACTTGTGTTCAGGCATTTGCAGTCATTTCAATAGCTGCTTTCGAGTTAATTTTAATCTCCTCCTGTTTACAAGTTATGCTGATGAGAATTTTTTTCTCAGCATTTCCTTGCCATAATACACTTTCAGGGTGCGAATGATTCCCAAATCCAATGGCTGAAGCACTGCTGTGCAGTAGGGTAGGAAGAATTCCACGTGAACATTATCTAAATGTGGAAGCATGTTGTGTGCAGCACAGTTATCAATCAGAAGCCAAATCATCGGTGGTTTCTTCTTCATATTGTGAGGTTTCTGAACACTTTTGGGACCCCCACTCTGCCCACCCAACGGGAACGACAAGCTGAAGTGTGTCCTGAAGCGCGATTTCAGTGTCTGTGGAAGATTGATTGTCTATTGCTGGGGCAGGGCAATAGCAGGCTCACAATTTATATACATAAATTTGTTCTTTAAAAAAACTAAACTCATTTATATCCATATTTATCTGGAATTTGAGATGTTCACGCATTCAAAAGGTAATTCTTCAAAGACTTAGAGCAGAAGGTGGCATGTCACTACCTAACTTCAAATTATATTACTAGGCAACAAAAATATACACACTTTGAAGACCTGGAAATAAGCACAATTTAATGAATTTACACCAGTCTAGTCAGCAATGGAAAGTAAAACTTAATAAATTACTTTAACTCGTCACCCCCCCCCCGAATTTTGTGCCCAAGTAATTACTAGAGCCCATGATTTACCGCCACGCTGCGTAATTTAGGGTTTTGTACTGGTTAAACGCCACTCCATGGAATAAACCTAACTGCCGCGGAAAATCCCATATCTGAATGAAAACTCACCATTTGAGGCATATTGATATTAGTATGATTAGTTTTGATTACTTCTTTAAGTTCTTTCTTTAGCCTATTGCATCATCTCATTAATATCTCGTTCGTTGTTACTGAAATCGAACACATTGGAGCTACAGACCAGTTAAAGAAGCTGTTGGCGTTGCTGCAAAGTACTGATAAATTTAACGAGCTGAGAGCTGAACTTGAATTTGTATCTGTGCACTGCCAGCCAATTATGAACACTCTGACTTCTTTTGAGGCACAGTCATTCATGGCTGTCGATGTCTGCAACAGTGTCTGACTTACTGTCTTGCCTGAAATCGTCCGGATTTCCAATTGCAATCAGCAGCTGTGAAGATGCAAAGCACAATACTGCTGCTAAACTTGAAGAATTTTTTTGCCAACCAAATAGCCGGCAATAGACCTATTCAGATCTGTGAGAATATTTGATCCATGACAGCTACAACTCTTATCGAAGAATTTTGCTGATCATCAGTGCCAACAATGATGGCTGCAGCAGATGAATGGCAATCTTATCTGGACATAGCATCTCGTGAAGTAATTCCAGCTGATATCGCTGCTTTTTGGCGTTCCTTAGAGGACAGACTGCCTCGCTTAGCAGCTCTTGCTGAAGTTTACATTGCATTGCTGATCTCTTCTGTTGACGTGGAACGTTCGTTCTCAAAATATGGATCAGTCTTGTCACCACAACGATATCCTCTGTCACAAGTAAACCTAAGAGCTTACAGTGCCTTTTTCTTCAACAATAAATAAACAATAACTTTAGAAACATTATTCGATAGTTTGTTGAGAATAATATTATGCCTACATATGTTTCAGCATCGTTTGCCTAAAGCAAATCTGTGGATTAAAATGTGCGGATGTGAACGCTTTGATATACCTATTTGATTAGTATTACGAATTATGATTGATTATTATTAAGGATTAAGAATAAGAAAACTTGTATGTATTTTGCTTGGGTTACAAATTAGTCTTATGGAGTTCTGGTACTGCATTTGCCATGCCGCGTTACGCCGTGGAATTTAAAAAAACATGCCACTTAATTTACGATTTCTTGTCGCGGTGAATCGTGGGCCCTAGTAATTATTGACTTTCATTGATATACCAATAATCCAGTTGTCCACCTGTCACTTTAAATATTGAACCAATGCAGGATGTACTTCAAGGTAGCGAAACTTTAATTGGTTTCTCCTCTACACAGTAATTAACTTTTTCAACCTTCTCAAACCTACATAGTATTTATTAACCTTTGGAAATGGTTTGTCATTAAGGCCCTTGGAGAACTGTATATAAATAATGTGTTCACATTTTATAAATATTAATCTTCAAATTTATCTTGGTAGCAGCACAAAGTTCCCTCTATTTTAAATATTGAAAAATAAACCTACCCAATTTTCCACCCTTTCCACCCATTTGTATTCCAGAGGAAATACTGATGTGTCTTGAAGACTCATAACAACATATAAAAATATCTCAAAGAATATTCCCTTCAACAATCCTAGGGTACGGTGGGAAAAGGACTCTTCAATTAACATCTTAGAATAGGAATGGAAGCAGACATACATAAAATACATTTTAGCTGTATATGTGCATAGCACTCAATAATTCAACTTAATATCTTGCATCGATCACTGCATTAAGATTTTGGGCAATTTTAAACAAGATATCTAGGGCAAGAACCAACATGCGAGTGTTTCTATCTCTCCCCAGCCTCACGAGGCTACATGTTTTGGGAGTGCACTAAATTAATTTTCATTGGATCACATTCTTTATTAGACTGTCTTGGTGTCGCAATCACTCCTAACTCATTTATAGCTATATTTGGTGTACTGTACTTCCAGATGGGCTAAAAGTGGAGATGGACAAAATTATTGTAATTGCTTATACTGCACTACTAGCATGTAGACTTATTCTGCTTAACTGGAAGATTCCCAAACCACCTTTTTATAAGTTAGTGGGTAACTGACTTTCTGTATTATCTGAATTTAGGGGGGAATAAACAGATGTTTCTTTAGAGGATTTATCCAAAACGTTTTTTAAAACATGACATGACTTAATAATTTGAATAAGCATTCATTTAGGGTGGAAAATTATGTTTTCACTGTATATTTTTGTAATTTATTTTCCTATGCTCTTGGCTCTCCCCTCTTTCTCTCAGTTAGGGGTTGAATTCTTGCTTTGTTAGGTTTTGAAGTTATTAGTGGTATAAGTTCTAACCTTTTTATTTGCTTGATTTTGTATACTATACTATTTTCTTGAAATAAAAATACAAAAATATAAATTTCTGCTGTGGTTGCTGAAGAGATTTATACAATTTAAAGGTTCAAAGTAAGAGTTGCATTTCTAAAAACACAACTAAGCATTTCACTACCAATTGTATGGTGTGTATAATTTGTATGGACACCTGTTTTACAGAGGTCAATACTCAGTAGCAGTTTTAATTTGAAAAAATGGGCATTTTCAATTTTAAGACTTTTTTTTTTCCTTCAAATTTGCACTGATCTTTAAAACCATTTTAAACCACAAAAACGGGCATGAAATTTTTAAATTATTAAATGCTTTATAACACAATTTGAAATGGCAAATTAAATTACCCAACGGATCATCTTTTTCCATATTACTTTAATTGCACCCTCGGAGTATTTATATCGCTGTATCTAAGTGAGGAATCATAGCTCAGCAGCTGATCGGAAAAACAGAATTATCAGTATACAGTGTCAAGCATGCGCTGCCTATTGAACTGCTCTCGTACGGCAAATGGTTCAGAGCCTTTCCTCGCGGTTCAGAAACCGTTTCATCCCAAGAACTATAAATGCACTCAATCAGTCAATCAAGTGCTCCTTGTAGAACTGCTTGTACTTATTAGTACAATCACCTCACTGTAAACTTGTGATAGTTATAATATTGCACAACCTGAGCCACTTTAAAAAGCGTGTAATTAAATACGATGACAATATCATTTTAAGATGAAATGCAGCAAAATGTTTATTATATTATACTGATAAAACTTTAACTTCATTTAAATAATCTATATTGTTAATAATTAAACATGTGAGGACATGGTGCCGCAGCGCACTGACACTCCATTCACGGATTGTTCCTGCCTCGCGCTGTATTCTTCTGAACATGTACTATGAAGATATTTCAATGTTCCTTAAAAGTTTGGAAGAATCAGCGTTCTAAGTGTACAGATGGCTTAATGTCTATTACAGAGCTGATTGTGTGGTGATTGGGTATTTGGAGAAAGAAAGGACAGGAATTGGTGGTTAGTATGTTTGAAAGAGACCGTACTGCTGCAATAAATTATTTCATCAAAGGTCGCGCATAGCAAAGCAAGCATCTTGCATGAGGCAGGAAAATCACTGCGCCACCGTGTTCCCATGTTTAATAACATGTTTTAACTCCAATCATCATGAAAATGATATCACATATACAACTCAATATTTTAATTATTCAGAGAGCTGTAATATTGATATTAATGTTGTGGCTTCTGTGTCCTGTCGGAGGAAGAGAAAGCCCGGAAGCACGTAGTGATTCATACACACAGAGCACATATAAGATCAAATACAAAACAAAGCATTTAACGTGGTACTTTAGTTACGATGGGATTTCAGAAACTAGTAAATTAAATGATTTTAAGATGAAGTTTATGATCTACTTTAATGACAAAATAAACTACATGATTAAAGTGGAAATTTCCTGATTAAAGTTGACATTTTGTGTTTTTTTTTTTTTTTTCCCCCCAAATGTGTGCCTATTTTTTTTTTTATTCTTCTTTACCCTAATAAGCTTTCATATGAAACACGGTGGGCTACGACTTGCCTTTACATGGCGACTTTGATATCTGACAACTTTATTTCGGGCACTGTGTGACTTTGAATTTGAGCTTTTGAGTTTCTCTGACACTCCGTCACTCGATCAACTTGCTTTTGTTGTTTATACCACTTTTTAAACCAACAAATAGTTTTTTTTTCCTTCCCTCCACTTGGCATTCGCTGAAATTCTTTTATTTTCCTCCGTGCTTTTGCCGTTGTCTTTTCACAGAATGCTGAGCTTAAGGACTATTTATATTGATTTGCATATTCAAAGAGGGGCGGCACGGTGGCACAGTGGTGCTGCTGCCTTGCAGTAAGGAGACCTGGGTTCACTTCCCGGTTCTTCCCTGTATGGAGTTTGCATGTTCTCCTCATGTCTGTGTGGGTTTCCTCCGGATGCTCCAGTTTCCTCCCACAGTCCAACGGCGTGCAGGTTAGGTGTATTGGTGATTCTATATTGGCCCTAGTGTGTGCTTGGTGTGTGGGTGTGTTTGTGTGTGTCCTGCGGTGGGTTGGCACCCTGACCGGGATTGGTTCCTGCCTTGTGCCCTGTGTTGGCTGGGATTGGCTCCAGCAGACCCCCCGTGACCCTTTGTTTCGGATTCAGCGGGTTGGGAAATGTTAATATTCAAAGAGGCATAATTCTGGGAGGAGTTGGGGCGGGACAGCAGGCGTGTGAACATGCGTTACTTTTCACGCTGACCGGGATTTATGGAGCGGAAGAACATGGAAGTTGGTATTTGCACATATTTATGCATCTGGATTTTTTTTTTTTTGTGCGTAATAAGGCTGAGTTAGTCGACTAATCGACAACGTTGTCTACAAAAAAATAAACAGGGCCTTCAATAGAGGCTCCTCTCGCAAAGAGTCACATTGGTTTTTGTGACTGCATTGCACTACATGAATGTCCGGGGGCAGTATTGTTTGTTGTTGTTTTTCAAGACTGCAAACAGTCCTACCAACGAAGAAGGTATAGAAAAATAATTATGGTTGTAATGGCGAGTCGGATAGAGGAGGGGGAAGTAGATGGAAAAAACTGAGACAGAAAATTTCTAAAGTGAGGGAGCACTTCACCGGAAAAAAAAAAAAAAAAAGTTGAATGCAGATTATGCAAAGCGGAGCTTTGTTTTAACAGCAGCACCTCAGCGATGCACAAACATCTGAACGTAAGCATGTTGGAGCTGTGATGCCGCAGTCTATGGAGAGGTATGTTTTAGCGAGTAAAGTTAGTGTCACGTATTAATTGCACTGAGATACGACTACAGCTGCTTGTAGTATTCAAAGAATATATACATCGGCGAATATATACTTGGCTCCGGAGTACTGGCAAATTCAACTGAGAAGGTGACTCTAGTTGGTTGTGACGGTTTAAGGGTTAAGTGAATATGATTTCAGTTATGTTTACTAACATGTTTGGAGCTGTAGTAAACGAGTGAATAGGAATAGGAGTGAATAGGAGTAGCTGAGCCATCTTAGCAAAGTAGAAACCATATGTTTGTATGGTTTATTTTTATACTAGACATTAAGCCCGTTACAATAACGGGCGCTAGAACAGTAGTGTATAAACATTAGTAGGAACAGTCTATATTCAATGGCAAGGGACCTTGACCTCATTCTGTTCCTTGTCTTAATTTTTTTTGTCAAAAATATTTTTGCAAGAAGCCTAAAGTAAAATAATAATAAAAATAAAATAGAAACGTATATGACAATACAGTAAGCATAATTAATATTGCCTTAGTGTAAAACTGTAACAATCTGTAATACAAAATATCTGAACAAGTTATTTAGGTAAAATTTTTCTATTTTTTACCTCATGAAATGTTTCTATACAATTTCATTATAGACAACATTTCTTGTTATTATTCTGTCTGAGCTTGGCAACAGTTTGCCTTGTTCAGGAATCTCTGTTAGTAGATATGTCCGTAATATTTTCTCCTACAGTAATACTGGCTTGTATATGGCTGTAATATGCATCACTGTATTGTGTGTCATTAAGTTTCTCTCGTAGTAATACTGGTTTGTATTTCCGTAAAATGCCTGTAATTTTCTCTGACAGTAATACTGGCTTTGATGTCCGTAATATGACTTTAATTTTCTGTCACAACAGTGGGCAATCAGCAGAGTGTCCCCAGCAACTGATGTAATGTGTGGCGTGCTGCTTATAATCATGCCTGTGGCGTCTCCCCAGCAAGTACTGTGCAGTTCCCCAGCAAGTATTTTAATCTGTGGGGGCTTGCAGCTGATTATTTAATGTGTTGTGTCTCCCCAGCAACGGATTTTATGTGCGCGGCCGTTACTACCCAATCAGCACTCCCCAGCAATGGTGTCCTTTATTTCTTATCATGCGCGGCCGTAGCAAGGCCATTTACTGTGTGCCCAGCTTCCAGTGTGTGTGCTTTATTTGTTTATCATGCGCGGCAGCGGTAGGCCATTCACTGTGCACCCAGCTTCCAGTGTGTGTGCGTCCATGGTGCCGAGCGCATGGGCGGGGCATGGTACGATGTGCGGCATGGCCCGCGCATGCACACTTCACCAGAAGACACACACACGGACACCTGGACTCACACAGGGGTTTTATTAAAGAGGATACTTTAAGCCCTTATAAACTCTCCCACACTGTTTATAAACCCCGCACAGTTATACAGCATAATCCCTTTGTATTCTCTTAGATATTAGGTAAGATTCATTGAAATTATGTATATAAACACACTGTTTATATACAGTAAAACCTAAATATTATTTTAAAGATATTGAGTGTCTCCGATATCACATGTTACAGCCATTACGATAGACAGGCCACCAGCAATAAATACGTACAATGCAAGAAAAACAGTATACAGTAAATGTGTTTACAGTGACACTAAACGTATGTACATGTACTAAGTACTGAAAAATACTAGAAAATAGTAGAAAATTAATTATGGTTACTCACCAAGAATGACACGATGACTTGTCTGATAACAATGAGTTTAATTTTACTGCACAACAAAGGAGAGCGCTACAGCTCTTCTTAAGAAGCCACTTCAGGCAATTGTGTAGCACTGCTGTTCTTCTTCTGGCAGTCTTCAATCCAAATCCCTAAAGCAGATTCCATCCAGACTACTGCCTTCTTACATGCACTTACAACTCGTTTTGCACCCTGGTTAAAAGGACACTGCGGCTGTAGATCTTATATTCCTTTCCTACTTTTTAAATAAAAAGAATCGTAGCCTCATTGATGCCGTAATGGCGTCCTACAGCGGTGTAGCTTTTCCCTTCCTTCAGCATATCCAAACGTTTACCTTTTCGGCAATTGTTAACATCTTCCGTTGGTGCTTGGGCACGGCCCCTGAAGCAGCAGCAGGAGCAGATCGTTTTGGGGCCATAATGTAGGGCTTGACTATGCACAAAGATCAACACAAAAGTTAACTCTTTACACGGCGAAACACGTTGATGCTGAATGAGCGAGACGAGACTTCCTGGTTAACACTGCATTCAGCACACAGGAACTTAACTGCGTGCTCTGATTGGTTAGCTTCTCAGTCATCCGCCAATAGCGTCCCTTGTATGAAATCAACTGGGCAAAGCAACTGAGGAAGCATGTACAGGAAGTAAAAAGACAGTGTCCGCTGAACCCGTGAAGCAGCGAAAAATCCGCGTTATATATTTAGTTATGCTTACATATAAAATCCGCGATAGAGTGAAGCCACGAAAGTCGAAGAGCGATATAGTGAGAGATTACTGTATACTGTATGAACTGAATCTTTTAATAAACTGTACATTTACTGTTTTTTATTTTATTTGTATTTAGGCTTTATTTAAACTTTTGGACTTTAAGACTCACCAGTGGCCATTTTTGGTTAAGTTAGATGCACTTTTTTTTGTTTAAAGACTGTGTAGTTTGTATTGTTTAATGTATTTCTTTTTTATTGTGATGCTCACACCAATAGAAAACATCTGATTATTTTCAAATTCATGTTTCACTGGTTATTTTAATTTGATTATTATTAATTTTAATCATGTTAGTGCAGAGACATCAGGGAGACATTCACAGGTGGACATACATGAGTAGATGAGGTAAGACATGCTCTGGAGCCCAGAACAGGATGTGCAAGCACAGGTTGCATGCATCAAAATAGTCAGGCATGAAATAATCGTGACTAATCGGGGCAAACAAATTGAACAATTAATCGACTACCAAAATCATTAGTTGCAGCCCTAGTGCGTAAGCACATTTCCACTTTTGTGCTTACGGCATGTTATAGTGTGAATTCTATGCATGGCGTTATGCATGAGGCCCCTGGTGTTTTAAAAAAAATGCTTCTCAGCTGTTCTGATACTCCTGACTCATAAGGGATCACCAAAGGTTTTTGCTTAGGCAGCGGTTGTCCTTCTTCTCTCCTGGATTGCTTAGAGCATTCTTTAGGTGTCTTCCCTGCTTTGACAAAAGTCCAGCTGGGGTAACGACATTTTTTTGAGGGCCTTTTTGATATGATGTTCTTCTGCTTCCCTGGCCGCTGTGTCTGTGGGTATGGTGTTTGCTCTGTGTTGTAGTGTCCTGATGACACCTATTTTGTGCTCTAGTGGATGGTGAGACTCAAACCTTAAATACTGATCCGTATGCATTGGTTCCATTGCTGATGGAAATTTCACAATCTAAGAAAGCTAGCCTGTCACATTTCATGTCCTCCCTGGTGAACTGGATGTGTGTGTCCACTGAGTTGATGTGGTCAGTGAATTATGGTACCTCCTGAGATTTGATTTTCACCCAGGTGTCGTCCACATACCTAAACCAATGGCTTGGTGGTGTTCCAGGATAGGATAATAGCACCCTTTTTTCCCCACTTCTTCCATGTACAGATTGGCCACAATAGGTGAAACTGGGGTACCCATGACACACCCATGTTTCTGCCTGTACTACTGGCTTTTGTATATGGAATATATGGATTGAAGACACGGTTCCAAGAGCAGACACCCTTGATCAGTGCTGAGAGTGGTCCTTTTACTGAGTGTGGGGTCATCCTGTAATCTCTTACGGACCACCTCCACTGCTTCCGTAACTGGAACGCAAGTGAATAGAGATGTAACATCATATGAGACCATACTTTCTTCTGCCTTCATAATGGCATCTCTCACCTTCTGCACAAAATCCAAAATGTTCTGAATATGGTGTTTTGAGCTGTCTACCAACGGGTTGAGGACAGCGGCCAGGAACTTTGAGATGTTATATGTAGCTGAATTGATAAGTTTTTTTTTTTTTGTTCTTTATTTTGCCTTATACAATTTCTTGTATTAGTAATTTGTTATTTTTCGCATACCCCTTGGGGTCAGAGCTCAGGGTCAGCCGTTGTACAGCGCCCCTGAAGCAATTGAAGGTTAAGGGCCTTGGTCAAGGGCCCAGCAGAGTAGGATCTCTTTTTGGCAGTGATGGGGATTCGAACTGGCAGCCTTTGGGATACCAGCGCAGATCCTTAGCCTCAGAACCACCACTCCGCCCATGCAGACAATGGGTCTTAACGGTGCATCCTGTTTATGAATCTTCAGTAAACCATACAGATTTGGTGTAGCTTCCCCTGAGTATAATTTGTGGTATGAGGTCCGGTCAATAGCGTTGTCATGCACTAACTGCTTGAGACAATGTATCACCTTTTTCCTGTAACCACTACTTGGATCTTGTTTTAGGGGTTCATAAGTGTTTTTGTCACTTAGTAGAGACAAAAGTTTCTCATGATAGTCTGTCTGGTTTAGCAACACTGTGCCACTTCTGCTTGACTGCCAGAAGGATGATGATGTCGTCCTTACTGAGTGCCAGGACAGCCTTCCTCTGCTCAATTCTGATATTGGGTGCCAGGGGGCTTTGCATTGCTGAGATATGCTGAAACTTCTTATCTGCAATTGCTCAGCATCTGCAATGTTGTTGTTTCTGATTGCTGACTTTGTGGCTGTGATCAGTTCCATCCATCCATCCATTCACTAGCAGGATTTGTTTTTGTGTGACAGCACAGTTTAACCCTTTAGCAAGTTTTTTTTTCTGCTTGGGTGAGTTCAGACAGACAGATTTTTCACCCACTTGTCCACATCCTCGGTGTGTGTCTGGCATCTTTCTCTCTGTTGGCTGTAGAAGACCCTCCCTATCATATGCTGATGTTTCTGGCGCACCACAAGTAGATCAAACTTCCTCTGCTGCCTGGTCTTTGAATTCACCTGTTGAAGAGTTTTCTCATCTAAAAGAGATGAAAGCCTTTGTCGTAGATTTCTGTGCCTTCTGTAGGGTTTTTGTAGCTCAGAGACTCTTCACTGATTTCATCTGTAGACTTTTAGGTGTAATTCCGCTCTATTTACATCTGAGGCTGAATCTCAGGTGGTTCCAGTATTCTGTCATCTTACGTGCTGTTTGCTCATACTGTCTTGATGCATGCTTAATAATCCAGGTAAGGAAATTCTAGAAAGTTGATTCAGTTCATCTGGACATAGTTCTTTTCCAGGGAGATACGTTACATCACTGATCCAAGTGACTTTCTCAGTTGACCGCAGGTTTCTCCAACCTTATAAACAGTACCTTTTGCATAATGACCGAAACTAGCACCAGTGACTAACAATGGGCTGTGTGATCAATGATATGCAAATTGTCCATTGATCAATGGCCATGAGTACTATCTACAGAGTTGGGGAATGGCTGTAATAACATCTGTCAAAAAGTACTGGTCTTCAGTACCTGTAATTGTAATTATGTAAATTATTTCTAATGATTCTTAAACCTTGTACATTTTGAAACTTGTAAACGTTTATCATCACATCTGTAGCTTCATCTACTTCATATCTTAAAATAATTACAAAGCAAAAGCAAACTAATCTGCAATCCGGGAATTAAACGGAAAAAAGAGAGTAACCCGCTTTTAACACTAGAATTACCAGAGCCTACGAAAAAACTCGTATATCCGTCCCACCTTAAATCGCTTCTTAAATCCCTTCACACCTCTCCGACAGCGTCCTTTGTCCTCTAAATGTGCTGATAAAGAGAAGCTAGAAGCAGCCGGCTATTCCATCCCTCCACCAACTTAGAACCTGCACAAACTTCTCCCAGGTCACGCCTTGATTGAGTATCTGGGAGTGAAGTGTTTTAGAGTGGAAATAATAGATCGTTATTTGGAACACACGCATTTCATGTCTGTTCCGTTTCTACAGTAATCTGTGTAAAAACATTGTTAAAACAGAAACGCTTTTGATATTCTAGTAGTTGATGACAAAATGTAGGCATAAACTATATAATGTATAAAGCCTGAAGCCCAAATATCAAAGAAACATTTTCACAAAAGGTACAAATATAACACAACAATTGCGCTTTTATTCAAAAATATAGATGCAGAAAAAAAAGCCGCCTTAACATGTGACATTGACACCCACTTATTACGACCGACTCCGTGGCGCAATACAATCAGCTACTGACAGGGAATCAAAAGGGTGCGAGTTCAATCCTGCACCACTCCGTTTTGAGAAGTAAACTGCTCGTATTCTTACTATTTTAGAATAAAAGCATACATTTGATTTCAGTCGGTAACTGCCGGTGTAATTTATGATCCTTGTAAAGGTTAGCTTTGTTTTTTTTAATTCACTTTTCATTCTCTCAGTCGCGTTCAGAATTAATCCATACAACCCCATCTGACACAGTTGTTTTCACATTAAGACGCGCTATAACTCTGCAGTGTACTTGTGACTGCATTCTCGTGCCAATGTTTGCGAAATGAAGTGTCTGCGTGCACTTTTCGTGGCATTACACGAGTATATTTTTGAGCATGCCCTTGTCGCTCAAACACAGGAACATATGTTGGTGTAAAAGTATAACAAAACAAGTGCACTTTTATTCAAGACTACCTGTATAACCGAAAAAAAAAGAAAGCACGTTACAGTAGGCGAATGAGCAGCTGACACTGTACTTTCTTCCCTGGGGGAAGCTGAGGTCTTAGAACTGAAGCTTGTTGATGCTGCATCATCTTTTCTTTTTCCATCGCCTTTTCCTGTAAGAAGCGATGACGAAGTTCCTCTGCAAGGTGAACACTCTTCTTTTCTCAGTTGACCCCGTGCATGCCTTGTACAGTACGTGTGCGTTCATCGCTGCTAGGTCAAGGATGTTGTAGAACACAGCAACCGGCCACCTGCGTGTTCCTGTTCACACTGAATAAGCATGCGCCTTCTGGTCCATGATGTCAACGCCACACTGGGGAAAAAGGAAAAACAAATATATGTGACATTTTGAAGAAATCATTTTATCACCAGAATAGCACCAGAAAACATCATCACACTAATATTTTTTTCATTTGCATACCTTCATATGGTTGTAGTCTGTGACCGTGTTTGTTTGTTTTTTTTTTTCCGATCTTGCCCAATCTCCACATCATGGTGCATTGTGCTCAGAATGCAGACAGACTTCTTCTTTTTGGGCACATACACTGTCCGCATGGTACTGGGAGATCTAAACACCAGCGTGGAGAATTGTTTGTGTACTGAACTGACTTTAGCTGCAGGTGGAAGTTCCCGTCGCACTTTATTCATGGTACCAAGCAGAGTTGTGTTGCAGTGCAGCAGTCTATTAGCCAGCGAAAGTGACTTGAAGAAGTTGTCTGTTGTTACGGTTCTGCCTTTGTCCAGAAACGGCTCCATAAGCTTTATGACCACAGACTCGGAAAGTCTTTCTCCCGTGGGACGACTGGGATCTTTTCCTAAATAAGGAGTGGCATTGCACATGTACTTTGTCTCCAAATCTGCCGCAATCCAAAACTTTGCCAAATTTGTCTGGCTTGGTCGCAATGTATTGTAAGAATGGACAACGGACCTTGGTTGGAAACAGTTGTTCATCAACTGTAATATGCTGCCCTGGGTTGTAACTCAGAAAACAGTTCTCAACAAAATGTTGCCAGATGTCGGAAATTGCAGCAAATCTGTTGTTTTTCACACGTTCTGCACGGGTGTCTTTCTTGTCAAAGCGCAAATGCCGCATGATAGTCTGATAGTGGTCACTGGGCATCTTATCTTTGATTGCCGGTACAACAAATAGTTCTGACCAGGCATCAGCCACAGCACCAAATGTAGTCATCGCTGCTCTTGTCAAAAGAATGGACATAAATGCCATCAGTTCAGAGAGGGAGAGGCTTCAGCTCGGGTCTGCTCTGCGACCTTCATCAACAACATACCTATGTCGATCAAACACAAGCTCTGCAGTCTACTGGTTACTTTACGCTGTAGGAAGATAAGTAAATAAATAAAGGTAAATAGGTAAACAACATTTGATGTGTCTATTATCTAAGTAACATAAAAATGTTTTTCATATACAGCCCATCAAAAAACATTATTGAAATCAGGACATAGCACGATACCTTGGCGAGCTCCGTAGGTCCGGTTGCTTCGCTGAAGGACATGTGTGTGACAGATTGACTGGCAGGACGACGCCCAACTTCTTGCTGTATCCAAATGGTGCCATCTTTTGCCTTTATGCCTGGTGCAGCTGCGCTGTTCTTATGTTGGATTGGATGTTTCTTGCAGGGAGGGCTTCTGTTCTCTTTCTCTGACATAGAATCCTCATCTGGGCTTTCCTCTGTGTCTGTATCGTCGTCTTCCTTGATATCGAAAATAAGTTCTTCACCACCGTCTGAGTCGCAATCGTCCATTTCTTGCAGCAGAGGCAAAGCCTCAGAAGGGGACAACCTCCTCTTTCGTGACAGAGCTGTGGCCATTGTGGTGTCTGTTTGCTCAAAATAATCGAGCACAACTGATTCACCTATGTTTGTGTGTCAGGTTTTATCTCGCCACATCTGAGAATTCCCTACAATTTGCAGCTCCATTCATTATCTCAAAACACCACGCACATTCACAGTAATTCCCAGTTATGTCCACCACTCACACCCACTCCCACAACCATCTAGAAGTGATTCATCTACGTTTGTTTCAGCTTTTTATCCCGCCACATCTGAGAATTCCCTGTAATTTGCGGCTCTATTCATTATCTCAAAACACCACCATACAGAACTGATCCCACATCAGAGAATTTCCATTTCCTGCATAAATTCACACCCGATCTGACGCTGTTCGTTTTCAAATAATATTGCATTAGTGCGATGATGTTTTCACATATATTGTCTCTTTCTTTCAGGTGTGTAATAGAAACCACAGCATAGAGAGAAGTGTGTACATTGCTTCTTACAGGAAAAGGCGATGGGGAAAAAATGCACTTGAATAAAAGTGCTTTTGTTTTGTTGTTCTTTTACACCAACATGTGCTCCTGTGTTTGAGCAACACGGGCATGCTCAAAAAATACACATGTAATGCCACAAAAAGTGCATGCAGACACTTCATTTCACAAACATTGGTACGAGAATGCAGTCACTGCAGAGCTATAGTGCGTCTTTATGTGAAAAAAGCCGTGTCAGATGGGGTTGTATGGATTGATTCTGAACGCAACTGAGGCAATGAAAAGTGAATTACAAAAAAAACAAAGCTAACCTCTACAAGGATCATAAATTAAACCGGCTGTTACAGACTGAAATCAAATTTATGCTTTTATTCTAAAATAGTAAGAATAAGAGCAGTTTACTTCTCAAAACGGAGTGGTGCATAAAAGCGCAACTGTTGTGTTATATTTGTACCTTTTGTGAAAATGTTTCTTTGATATTTGGACTTCAGGCTTCATACATTATATAGTTTATGCCTACATTTTGTCATCTACTACTAGAATATAAAAAACCTTTGTTTTAACAATGTTTTTACACAGATTACTGTAGAAATGGAACAGACATGAAATGCGTGTGTTCCAAATAACAATCTATTATTTCCACTCTAAAATTCCACTCCCAGATACTCAATCAAGGCATGAGCTGTTAGAAGTTCGTGCACGTTCTAAATTGGTGAGGGGATAGAATAGCCGGCTACTTCTAGCTTCTCTTTATCAGCACATTTAGAGGACAAAGGACGCTGGTGGAGAGGTGTGAAGGGATTTAAGAAGCGATTTAAGGTGGGATGGATCTACGAGTTTTTTCGTATGCTCTGGTAATTCTATTGTTAAGGGCTTATTAGGTTTGAGGAGAAGCCTGCTCTTCTGCCCAGGTTTGAAGGTGCCGAGTTTATAACGGAAGAGGCAAATGTGGACTTTAAGTCCCTCGTCACCGTGAGGCAAAACATTTATTAAATCCTGAAACGTTGTTAATTTTTAAAATTAACCCGTTAACAACCAGTGCTGTTCGCTAATAATATTTTTCTATGGGAAAGACTGTTAATAATGGTTAAATGTAGTTTAATCAGTTAAATGGTTCATAGTAAATAAATCATTTACAATTAGAACTCCCTACATAACCTGTCATTATATTTAGAACTATGTGGTCTTGGCTGTCAGTGGTTTCATAATAATCATGTTGTTAATTGAAAGGGAGTGGGATTTTAAATATTTACAGATAAAGCAGTTTTGTAATATGTTAGTTTTGTAGTAACACAGACACAACATTTTGTTATGTGTTAGTTGTAAAGTATTAACTTATTTATATATATATATTTTTTTTCCTCAGACGATGAGAAGACACAGAAATGAAGTAACAATTGAACTCAGAAAGGTAATTCCCGGATAATCCACTTATGGCAGTTCTTTTTGATAATATTGTCTGTATTTCTTTGAAGTAAATTTTATTTGACAAAAAATTTCCATACAACCATGTCAAACTTAACAAACCAGAATTCAGTCCCCACCCAAGATAAAAAGAAAGGAAAGCCAACAACTTGAGCAAATCTTTAAAAACAACAAAGAAAGGAGCATGCAACCGTAAATACTTAAGTTTTGGTTAATTGGGTATTTCCACATTTTAAAGTTTTGAGCAGATTATCTAAATGAGAATTTAATTTTTTTCAAATTGTGTATAGTATAGGACATCAGTTACCATTGATTTATAATAGGGAGGCTGGGATTGTTCAGTTGAGCCTTCCGTAATGATATAACGGATTCCAAATTATCTGCTAATCCACCTATCTTGGTATCATCTGCAAACCAGCTTGCTACTTATGTTCTTATCTAAATCATTTATTTAGATAAATACACACACACACAGTGGTGTGAAAAACTATTTGCCCCCTTCCTGATTTCTTATTCTTTTGCATGTTTGTCACATAAAATGTTTCTGATCATCAAACACATTTACCCATTAGTCAAATATAATACAAGTAAACACAAAATGCAGTTTTTAAATGTTTTTTATTATTTAGGGAGAAAAAAATCCAAACCTACATGGCCCTGTGTGAAAAAGTAATTGCCCCCTGAACCTAATAATTGGTTGGGCCACCCTTAGCACCAATAACTGCAATCAAGCGTTTGCGATAACTTGCAATGAGTCTTTTACAGCGCTCTGGAGGAATTTTGGCCCTCTCATCTTTGCAGAATTGTTGTAATTCAGCTTTATTTGAGGGTTTTCTAGCATGAATCACCTTTTTAAGGTCATGCCACAGCATCTCAGTTGGATTCAAGTCAGGACTTTGACTAGGCCACTCCAAAGTCTTCATTTTGTTTTTCTTCAGCCATTCAGAGGTGGATTTGCTGGTGTGTTTTGGGTCATTGTCCTGTTGCAGCACCCAAGATCGCTTCAGCTTGAGTTGACGAACAGATGGCCGGACATTCTCCTTCAGGATTTTTTGGTAGACAGTAGAATTCATGGTTCCATCTATCACAGCAAGCCTTCCAGGTCCTAAAGCAGCAAAACAACCCCAGACCATCACACTACCACCACCATATTTTACTGTTGGTATGATGTTCTTTTTCTGAAATGCTGTGTTCCTTTTACGCCAGATGTAACGGGACATTTGCCTTCCAAAAAGTTCAACTTTTGTCTCATCAGTCCACAAGGTATTTTCCCAAAAGTCTTGGCAATCATTGAGATGTTTCTTAGCAAAATTGAGACGAGCCCTAATGTTATTTTTGCTTAACAGTGGTTTGCGTCTTGGAAATCTGCTATGCAGACTGTTTTTGCCCAGTCTCTTTTTTATGATGGAGTCGTGAACACTGACCTTAATTGAGGCAAGTGAGGCCTGCAGTTCTTTAGACGTTGTCCTGGGGTCTTTTGTGACCTCTCGGATGAGTCGTCTCTGCGCTCTTGGGGCAATTTTGGTCGGCCGGCCACTCCTGGGAAGGTTCACCACTGTTCCATGTTTTTGCCATTTGTGGATAATGGCTCTCACTGTGGTTCGCTGGAGTCCCAAAGCTTTAAAAAATGGCTTTATAACCTTTACCAAACTGATAGATCTCAATCACTTCTGTTCTCATTTGTTCCTGAATTTCTTTGGATCTTGGCATGATGTCTAGCTTTTGAGGTGCTTTTGGTCTACTTCTCCGTGTCAGGCAGCTCATATTTAAGTGATTTCTTGATTGAAACAGGTGTGGCAGTAATCAGGCCTGGTGGTGGCTATGGAAATTGAACTCAGGTGTGATACACCACAGTTAGGTTATTTTTTAACAAGGGGGCAATTACTTTTTCACACATGTAAGTTTGGATTTTTTTCCTCCCTAAATAATAAAAACCATAATTTAAAAACTGTATTTTGTGTTTACATGTGTTATATTTGACTAATGGTTAAATGTGTTTGATGATCAGAAACATTTTGTGTGACAAACATGCAAAAGAA
The DNA here is from genome assembly GCF_016835505.1 of Polypterus senegalus. Lineage (NCBI taxonomy): Eukaryota > Metazoa > Chordata > Cladistia > Polypteriformes > Polypteridae > Polypterus > Polypterus senegalus. The sequence continues at coordinate 161,208,226 of NC_053155.1, forward strand.
TAAGAAATCAGGAAGGGGGCAAATAGTTTTTCACACCACTGTGTGTGAGATATATATATAACTGCTCAAAAAAATTAAAGGAACACTTTGAAAACACATCAGATCTCAGTGGGAAAAAGAAATCCTCCTGGATATCTATACTGATATAGACTGGGTAATGTGTTAGGAACGAAAGGATGCCACATCGTTTGATGGAAATGAAAATGATCAACCTACAGAGCCCTGTATTCAAAGACGCCCCAAAAATCAGAGTGAAAAAATTACGTGGCAGGCTAGTCCATTTTGCCAAAATTGAATTGCAGCAACTCAAAATTGTACGCAGCACTTTGTATGGCCCCTGTGTTCTTATATACATGTCTGACAACATCGGTGCATGCTTCTAATGAGATGACAGATGGTGTGGTGGGGGATCTCCTCCCAGATCTGGACCAGGGCATCACTGAACTCCTGGACAGTCTGAGGTGCAACCTGGTGGCATTGGATGGACCAAAACATAATGTCCCAGAGGTGTTCTATTGGATTTAGGTCAGGAAAGTGTGGTGGCCAGTCAATGGTATCAATTCCTTCATCCTTCAGGAACTGCCTGCATACTCTCACCACATGATGCCAGGAATTGTCGTGCACCAGGAGCCACTGTACCAGCATAGGGTCTGACAATGGGTCCAAGGATTTCATCCTGATACCTAATGGCAGCCAAGGTGCCTTTGTCAAGCCTGTAGCGATCTGTGTGACCCTCCATGGATATGCCTCCTCAGACAATCATTAACCCACCACCAAACTGCTCATGCTGAATGATGTTACAGGCAGCATAATGTTCTCCATGGCATCTCCAGACCCTTTCACTTCTGTCACGTTCTCAGGGTGAACCTGCTCTCATCTGTAAAAAGCACAGGGCACCAGTGGTGCATCTGCCAATTCTGGTATTCTATGGCGAATGCCAATTGAGCTGCATGCTGCTGGGCAGTGAGCTCAGGGCCCATTAGAGGACATGGGGCCCTAGGGTCACCCTCATGAAGTCTTTCTGGTTGTTTGGTCAGAGACATTCACACCAGTGGCCTGCTGGAGGTCATTTTGTAGCCACCGAAAATTTGTAATGGCACGAGACTTCAGGTCACATGCCTGCAAAAGAACCTAATTGAGGCAACTATTTTTACTGGCGGTGGCTAAGGGAGAGAGTTTTATTCCTCGTGATCCCCGCTATACCCTTTGATCTCCCATTTCAATTCAAACACCTTCAATTTCCAGTAAGGCTCTGCTTCGCGATGACAATTAATAAGTCTCAGGGACAGACCCTACAAAAGGTTGGCATTGATTTGAGGCAAGATTGCGTTTCACATGGCCAACTATACGTTGCATGCTCAAGAGTAAGCTCAGCGCACAGCTTGGTCATATTACAACCAGAGGGGCGAACTGACAATGTAGTATACAAAGAGATCCTTAACAAATAATTATTGGTACATTTTTCCTCAGTTTATTATTTAAAATTTTAAAGCAGTATTCACACAAGCTGGTATTTTGTTAGTATACATATATATGTATATATATATGTGTATATATATATGTATATGTATATATATATATGTGTATATATATATATGTGTATATGTGTATGTATATATATATATATATATATATATATGTGTATATATATATATATATATATGTATATATATATATATATGTGTATATATATATATATATGTGTGTATATGTGTATATATATATATATATATATATATATGTATATATATATATATGTATATATATATATATATGTGTATATTTGTATATATATCTATACTAATAAAAGGCAAAGCACTCACTCACTGTCTCATCACTAATTCTCCAACTTCCCGTGTGGGTGGAAGGCTGAAATTTGGCAGGTTCATTCCTTACAGCTTCCTTACAAAAGTTGGGCAGGTTTCATTTCAAATTCTACGCGAATGGTCATAACTGGAAGCTGTTTTTCCATTTACTGTAATGGAGATGAGCTTGAACGCCGGGGCGGAGTTTCGTGTGACATCATCACGCCTCCCACGTAATCACGCAGTACATAGAAAACCAGGAAGACCTCCAAAAGCGCTGAAGAAAACATGCATTATATAATTGAGAAGGCAGCTAAACAATAAGAAGCGAAAGGTGACATATACAACCATATTCATGAGTTCTGCTACTCGAAACAAAGCACGCATGTAAACCTACACTTTAAATTAAGTTCATAGACAGGCTACGCTGGCGCTTGTAATTTAGTGCCTGCCCATATAAGGTCAGTCCATCAGCGCAATCCAATAGCAAACTGCCACGGGTAAATATTCACGGGTGAAGGACTGTGCTTATGAAGATGAGATGGTCAGGGTGGTGTTTGACACAAACTCAGCTAAACTGCGAGAAAGTTTTAAGTGCCAGGACTAAGGTAACATTAAATACAGCATGGACATAGCACGAGATGGCACCAGCACAGCTGGGAACCTTCGATGCATGTACACCGAAAGTGCTCACGGAACTGACGCAGTGCACAGATAAAAGCAACAGTTCCAAAGAGCGCTGAACAAAAACCAATTACACAATTGAAAAGGCAGCAAAAATATGAAGCGCCTGATAAGCATATTCATAAATGCAGCTACTGTGGAAACAAAGCACACGGTGGAAAAGTCAATGTCCCGCTAAAGGAAGACAGTGTAAAAACCCGTGCATGCAGTGTGTCAGGTCTCAGATAAAGAAGAAGACGAGCTGTTTATTGATGCAGTAAGAAACGAATCGATGAATGAAACCTGTCATCTTTACAACGATTGACAAACACGGAATGTAAC
>NC_053155.1:161218535-161228535 GCF_016835505.1 Polypterus senegalus
TGTGACACTAACAAATTGTGGGAGAAAAAAATTTGCTTTACACTATTGATAAGTACAGAAACTTAATTATTAGTGCTTTTGGATTTCACTGAAAGTGCATTTGAATCCAGGGTCTAGTTTTTGTGTGTGTGGTGTTTTTTAGATGAGATCTAGCTTCTGCCTAACATATCATGCCAACATGCTTGGTTCTTTACAGATCTGTGCATGGAGAACAAGACTTGCTAAAAGTGAAAGGATGAATTGACAACCGTAAGGAATGTGTGTAGGGGAGCATGCATTTCTTTTTTTGTGTTGTGTGAGGTTTTACTGCATTTATTTTAATCTTGACAGAATAGTACAAATTCTGAATTTGTTTTTCAGAACAAAAGAGATGAGCACTTACTGAAAAAAAGAAATGTACCGCAAGAAGAAAGTTTAGAAGACTCTGATGCTGATGCAGATTTCAAGGCGGTATGTAAGACTTAAGTTGAAATTGTTTTTTGTTTTTTTTTCCAGCTTATTGAATAGTTCATCTGAACAGTAATTTTAGTTACAGAAGTTTTCTTATGTCTTAGATAGGGTTAATGATACAGTACATAAAGCACTTTCTTTTTAATTGTGATTATAATTGTTTGCTGTTAAATGTAATTAATTAGTAGTACCTTAAATACAAATGAGACTCATTTATTTGCTTAATAAAAACTGCCAAAGTGTCTGAAAAGACACAATTCCATCACTGAAGATATTTAACATTTATCTATTTAAATCATTCTCAGAATTGGTCCAAACATTTGTGTATATTACATGGAGACAATTTGGTGTGTTTTTTTTATTTATTTTTTTTATTATTATTATCTATACTAATAAAAGGCAAAGTCCTCACTGACTGACTGACTGACTCACTCACTCACTCACTCACTCACTCATAACTAATTCTCCAACTTCCTGTGCAGGTAGAAGGCTGAAATTTGGCAGGCTCATTCCTTACAGGTTACTTACAAAAGTTAAGCAGGTTTCATTTTGAAATTCTACGCGTAACGGTCATAACTTAATCCTACTTGCGTACATATATACATCCATAGCTTGCAGCTCAGTCACCGTGTGAGACGATGTTGCATCCCCCATGACCACGCCTCCCACGTAGTTGGTTGCCTGCCTATATTGCATCCCCCATCTCCACGCCTCCCACGTAATTGACTGCCTACCCATATAAGGCCGTCCTTCGCTCCTGTCTCTTCATTCCCTTCCTTGGTTCGCCACAGTATTCACGTCTCCCAGCTGATAACTGCAACCTTTTTATTTAATCCACGGCTTCTCCACTGTTTTATTGTTTGCTTATTACGATTATAGCTATTGTGTAGGTATTTTAGAGTTCGTTTACTGTTCAGGTACCCATTTCCTTTATCGTTCCTACCGTACCCCCATTAACATGTCTATTGAGGTGATCACCATCGATCGAAGAACTGTCACTTACCGAGTGGTTTCCATGCCCGGAGATGCCGCCTGCCTTTTACATTCTCTGTGTTACATATTGCATGGCCATATCAGGCTCAATCTTGATATCCGGAGGAACATTGTGTCTTATGTATTGAATGACTGGGACAGGTTTAAGCTGTGGATTGATGAAGGTACAGGAGATAATTATACTACACAGGGACACTATAAGATTGAAATGCTTAAGCCCCTCACCTATGCTTTTACATGCGAGTTGATGACTGCCGCTGAATTGTTCGGTTGTCGCTTTCAAGTGTACTGAAATGGCAAAATACTTTACACCTTTGGAGAACCGCCAATACCTCTTAAGCATCTTAGATTCACAGGTGACGATTTGAGTAGTGGACACTTTGATGTTTACGAATGTTTAAACTCTCAAAAGCTGGATGCAAAGTTATCGATGAATCCGGTTGTATGCTTACAACGCTTGGCAGATGCCGAATGTCACTTCAACACAAGTCCTGCAAATACTAACGTAATTAAAACAAACCATGAAACTCAAACCGATTATGACAGCAGCAATCCAAGCTGTGAGAAAACAGTAAAAAGGAGTCGTGTCAGACGTGGTACATTTTCTGATGCAGCTAGACGAAAACAACTTCGTGACTCTGCCACCAAATACTCGCAGAAAAATCCACAAGTTAATAGACACGCTGTCGATAAATACTGAAGGCAAATCCACAAGTTAATACCGGGAATGCCTGTTAAAAATCTTAGATTCACGAGTAGCAATTTGGGTAGTGAACACTTCGATGAATGAAACCTGTTATCTGTACAACGGTTGACAAACACGGAATGTAGCTTGAACACAACACGTCCTCCAAATACGAACCTGATTGAAAGAAATAATGATATTCAAATCCTTGATGACAGCAACACTCATAATAGTGACAAAACAATTACATTGACAATCATGTTATTTTTAAAATGTTTCCTTTTCTTTTTCATAACTTCTTTATCACACTACTTCTCTGCTGCGAAGCGCGGGTATTTTGCTAGTTATTTACTAAAGAGCACATTGGTGAGTGCTAATTATTATTCAGATACAGTCAAGAGAAGAAAGTATATAGGGAAAAAATTAAAAGGAAAATAAGATAATTATTTATAGCTAAGACATATATACAAATATTTATAATTTTATAAATTTAAAAATTAATTTTCTTTGCTTTTCTGAATGTAACTGATTGTGAAACTGTTTTTAACAAAAAACTGTGTCTCATAGTATGCCCAGGACTAAGTTTTTGACAACCTCTTAGAATGCTTCACTTGAGTCTAGGAGCATGTTGGGCATTAATTTCCAAATACTGTCAAAACAAATGTTGTCATTCTTATTCTTTAGCATACGTTTTGTCCAAGGCCACATACTAAGCAAAAATTACATTATCACTTTGTTTCCTGTACATTTTATATACAAAAAGGCATAAGAAGGAGCATATAATAATTTATTTTCTTTTAGACGTGAACTAATATCCAACCCAAAATGAAGAAAGGGGAAAGAAGAAAATAGAATTGTTAATATATAATCACCATCTTGACTGTTTTTGCCAGCAGACCTTGCACCACCTAACTGTAAGGGCCATCGCAGCAGGCTTATATACTGTGCACTTACTGTTGGACTAGGGTCAGACAACCAACTATAGTCAATGGCCAAAAGTGTGTGGACATCTGACCACCACACCAATGTGTGCTGGACATGCCATTGCAAAACCATTGGCATTAATATAGAGTCAGGCCTCTGCAACCCCTTCCTTTTGTGGCAGTCGCATCCTCCACTTTGGAGTGTCTGTGGGAATTTGTGCCCATCCAGCCAAATAAACATTTTGAGAAAACCTGTTTGCGTTCTGGTTCATCTCATAGGTGTTTAATAGTGTGCTCTGTGCAAGCAACCAGAGTTCTTCAACAACCAACCCATCAAACGATTTGTTTTTAGACCTGACATGCGCAGGGGCACAGCTGTGCTATAACAGAACAGGACTTGCCCCCGCCCAACTATTGCCACCATTTGGAGATGTACACGTGTCTAAGATGTCTTTGTATGCAGTAGCATTAAAGGTAACCTTCATCGGAACAAAGCAGCCTAGCCAAAACCCTAAAAAACAGCCACAGGTAATTATTCCACCTCCAAAAAAGTTTACAGTAAGCTACTATGCAGTCTGGAAGGTAGTACTTTCCTGACATTTGCCAAAACCTAGATTTGTCCATCAGACTGGCAGATTATGAAGCATAATTCATTACTCCAGATAACACAACATTTTACTGTGAACTACAAGAAGTATTAATCCATTCTGTAAAACAAAAAAATATTTTAAATACTTCGGTCCCACACAAAGTGGTTTTTTAGCAGGGTAATTTTAATTTATATTAGGTGTTGCAAATCCAGTGTAAATATGTTAATTTATCTGGACTGTAGTTGCATCACTGTGGCCTGGTAATTTCATATCAAAAGTGTTGTCATTGAATCAGGATTGCTTCATATTAGTTTATTTATTTTTTTATTTGATTTTTTTTTTTAAACACATTTTCTCCAAAATGGTTTTAGATCCTCAGATTGGCCACCAGTGGGCAACTGAAACACATACTGCGATATTTAGTTTTTTTTTTTTAATAATGTGTTTCATGGTTGGTAGTAAGAAAAATACCAATGTGCTCATTTTGTGTTTTTATGAAAAATAGTTGAGATCAGACTATATTAATAGCTGTAAATTACAGTTTTAAATCTGAGAGACCACCTTGGTATGGTGCATTTCTACCACCCCAGTCTGAGTCCCCAAATAACCAGTAAAAGCAACCCCATACACTTTTTTCTTTGGGATTGATAGGACTTTATCATTATTTTCTAGTTATTAAGGATTTTAACCAGAAGTTGCAACAGATGGCTTATCTAGATGACTTATTAACTTGAGATGCAGGCAACTCTTAAGTCTATCACATTTTTATATTATTTTGGAAACTCTGATGTATCATAAGAGATGTGTTATAACTAGATTGCTGTAAATTCTAAACTTTCCATAAAGCAATTTAAAGTGAAACATCTCTCTCATGTATTTGGCTTATTTTAGTAGAAATAATCTGTGATTAGATACAAAGCAAGTATTTATTTCTACAAAACTTACGTTTTCACTAACTTGTGCAAGCTTACAGTTCCCTCTATCCTCTGTCTACTTAATATCCTGGTACTACATCTTCTCAGCTCATGATTGTAAAGCACTACTGTTACCCAGCTGACTTAGTTCTGAATATACAGTATATAACACCCATTGCCTTAAAGCAAATAATATATTCAGAAAAGTGTTTCTCCCAACAGGTTGTAAGGTTAATAACAGTCCTTTATAATAAATTCTGTGTGTGTTTTTGTATGTTGCTGATCATCCAGTCATAAATACTGTACATGTTCTTGTATGCACAGTGTATTGTATGATATATGCAAGAATGCAGCATATAAATATTATATGTTATGTCTATTCATATTGTATCACTGTCGCTATTCTGAGTAGACATGCAAATAAGAATTAAATTGTACTATGTACACATAGTACATTGATAAGTGTATTATTGTTGTTACCTTATTAATTATAATAGTGACTAGGATTGTCATAATACCAAAATTTCTTTTATTTGATACTCTTACGAGTGAGATTGTACGATACTCGATACCTTGCCATAACCATGGCAAAAACAGAGACTAAACCCCTTTGTGCTGCGCCACGGCCTGTAGATCCGGAGTAATTACATTCGCAGTCTGAGTCACGACCTGAATTGTGTGGGTGGTTCGTGTACTCTTTGCATTATAGGTAATTTATTTATTTATTTAAAAATGTGTATTTGCGCAGCGTAAAGGAGCTTCGTCTCTGATGCTGATGTCCAAGGTTCGTTACCCGAGAGGGGAGCAGTAGAGTGTGTACAGTATGCCTGATGAGCGCAAATGAGGGCGAAACACGTGTTGCATACTCTTTGCATTATGTGTGTGTGTTAATATATATATAAAAGGCAAAGCCCTCACTCACTCACTCACTGACTCATCACTAATTCTCCAACTTCCCGTGTAGGTAGGGTGAAATTTGGCAGACTCAATGGGCCCATAAGTAACACAGACCGTTGAAAAGTTCAATATGGCGGCCGACAGTGGCATCATACCACTGAAATAAGTACCAAATTTCAGCCTTCTACCTACATGGGAAGTTGGAGAATTAGTGATGTTGGAAAGTTCAATATGGTGGCCGACAGTGGCGTCATGCCACCGAAATAAGTATCGACATCAGTTTCGTTAGCGAGGGAAGCCGCCACCAAATTTCGTGAAGATGGGGCCATAAATAAGAAAGTTCAACATGGTGGACATTGTCAATCGCTATGACAGTTACGTTTAGAATTTCGAAATGAAACCTACTTAACTTTTTTAAGTAAGCTGTAAGGAATAAGCCTGCCAAAATTCAGCCTTCTACCTACATGGGAAGTTGGAGAATTAGTGATGAGTGAGTCAGTCAGTCAGTCAGTCAGTCAGTGAGGGCTTTGCCTTTTATTAGTAGAGATTATTGATGTTTTTTTATGTGTGTCGCGGCTGTGGCTGCAGTAGAAAGGAACTTGTTCACCCCGATTTGTCTATTCAATAAAGGCATTTATTGTGGCTACAGGAGTTATCTGCGATGCAGTGGCTCTTTATACTGTATTTCTGGATATGAAGATGGTTTTTATAACCATAAATTAGTTTTTGAGGGGCGGGTTGATTTCAGATGGAGCACTACTGAAGGCCTAGGTGTGAGATGCAGGGGTCCGGCAATGGACCAGATGAAGCGTAAATTTGATGAATATTACAACCCGAAAATGAACAAAACTGTAGAGAGGTTCACATTTCCCAGTGCGTCTCTCTAAATCCTCTGTGTGAGAATATTATAACAAGGCTTAACAATCTTATTGTTACACCTTCTACGTGCACCAAACTGTCCTTATTACGAAGTCTTCCTTGCTTTACCGCTGGCTGCTTCTTTCCATTCACCTTCCTAGCTCTTTATTTAAACACTTTTCCATCTCACTTTTAAGCTCCTTCGATGTCTTCTCCATTTTCGTTCAAAATATGTGCCTCCTTGCCTTTTTTCAGTCAGCTCCCCTTACGTCACACCATGATATGTTTAGCACAAGTTAATAACGGGAATGCCTGTTAAACATCTTACATTCACGAGTAGCGATTTGTGTGGTGAACACTTCGTTGAATGAAACCTGTTATCTTTATATTGGTTGACAAACATGGAATGTAACTTCATAACAACACATCCTCCAAATATGAACCTGATTGAAAGAAATAGTGATAATCAAATCCTTGATCACAGCAATACTCATAACAGTCACAAAACAATTACATTGAGAATCAGGTTATGTTATTTTTAAAATGTTTCCTTTTCTTTTTGATAACTTCATATATATAAATTTAAAGTATTTACTCAGCCACCAATTGTGCAAGTTCTCCCACTTTAAAAGATAAGAGAGGCCTGTAATTTTCATCATAGGTATACCTCAATTATCAGAGACAAAATGAGGAAAAAAAATCCAGAAAATCACATTATCTGATTTTTGAAGAATTTATTTGTAAATTATGGTGGAAAAAAGTTTTTGGTCAATAACAAAAGTTCATCTCAATACTTTGTTATATACCCTTTGTTGGCAATGACAGAGGTCAGACATTTTCTGTAAGTCTTCACAAGGTTTTCACACATTGTTGCTGGTATTTTGGCCCATTCCTCCATGCAGATCTCCTCTAGAGCAGTGATGTTTTGAGGCTGCCGCTGGGCAACACGGACTTTCAACTCCCTCCAAAGATTTTCTATGGGGTTGAGATCTGGAGACTGGCTAGGCCACACCAGGACCTTGAAATGCTACTTACGAAGCCACTCCTTCATTACCCGGGCGGTGTGTTTGGGATCATTGTCATGCTGAAAGACCCAGCCACGTTTCATCTTCAATGCTCTTGCTGATGGAAGGAGGTTTTCACTCATAATCTGATGATACATGGCCCCATTCATTCTTTCCTTTACACGGATCAGTCGTCCTGGTCCCTTTGCAGAAAAACAGCCCCAAAGCATGATGTTTCCACCCCCATGCTTTACAGTAGGTATTGTGTTCTTTGGATGCAACTCAGCATTCTTTCTCCTCCAAATACGACGAGTACAGTTTTTACCAAAAAGTTCTATTTTGGTTTCATCTGACCATATGACATTCTCCCAATCATCGTCTGGATCATCCAAATGCTCTCTAGCAAACTTCAGACGGGCCTGCACATGTACTAGCTTAAGCAGTGGGATACGTCTGGCACTGCAGGATTTGAGTCCCTGGCAGCGTAGTGTGGTACTGATGGTAGCCTTTGTTACTTTGGTCCCAGCTCTCTGCAGGTCATTCACTAGGTCCCCCCGTGTGGTTCTGGGATTTTTGCTCACCGTTCTTGTGATCATTTTGACCCCACAGGGTGAGATCTTGCGTGGAGCCCCAGATCGAGGGAGATTATCAGTGGTCTTGTATGTCTTCCATTTTCTAATAATTGCTCCCAGGGAGATTATCAGTGGTCTTGTATGTCTTCCATTTTCTAATAATTGCTCCCACAGTTGATTTCTTTACACCAATCTGCTTACCTATTTCAGATTCAGTCTTCCCAGCCTGGTGCAGGTCTACAATTTTGTTTCTGGTGTCCTTTGACAGCTCTTTGGTCTTGGCCATAGTGGAGTTTGGAGTGTGACTGTTTGAGGTTGAGGACAGGTGTCTTTTATATTGATAACGAGTTCAAACAGATGCCCTTAATACAGGTAAAGAGTGGAGGACAGAGGAGCCTCTTACAGAAGAAGTTACAGGTCTGTGAGAGCCAGAAATCTTGCTTGTTTGTAGGTGACCAAATACTTATTTTCCACCATAATTTGCAAATAAATTCTTTAAAAATCAGACAATATATGTATAGATGTGTGTGTGTGTGTGTGTATATAATATAGATATCTAGAGATTATCTATATATATCTATATCTCTATATATATATATATATATATATATATATATATATATATATATATATATATATATATATATATATATATGATATAGAGATATAGATATCTAGAGATATAGATAGATAGATATACTGTAGATATCTATACCTGTAGAGAGATATATATATACAGTAATCCCTCCTCGATCGCGGGGTTGCGTTCCAGACCCCCCCGCGATATGTGAAAATCCCCGAAGTAAAAACCATGTTTGTATGGTTATTTTTATATATTTTAAGCCCTTATAAACTCTCTCACACTGTTTATAAATATTCCCTGCAGAGTTATACAGTATAATCCCTTTGTATTCTCTTAGATATTAGGTAAGATTCATTGAAATTATGTATATAAACACACTGTTTATATACAGTAAAACCTAAATATTATTTTAAAGATATTGAGTGTCTCCGATATCACATGTTACAGCCATTACGCTAGACAGGCCACCAGCAATAAATACGCATAAACAAGAAAAATAGTATACAGTAAATGTGTGTACAGTGACACTAAACGTATGTACATGTACTAAGTACTGTAAGTAGAAAATTAATTATGGTTACTCACCAACAATGACACGATGACTTGTCCGATAACAATGAGTTTAATTTTAATGCACAACAAAGGAGATCGTTACAGTTCTTCCAAAGTAGGCACTTCAGGCGATTGTGTAGCACTGCCGTTGTTCTTCTTCTTCTGGCAGTCTTCAATGCAAATCCCCAAAGCAGATTCGATCCAGACTACTGCCTTATTACATCCACTTACAACTCGTTTTGCACCCTGGTTAAAAGGACACTGCGGCCGTAGATCTTATATTCCTTTCCTACTTTTTAAATAAAAAGAATTGTAGCCTTCAACAAATCCAAAACGTTTACCTTTTCGGCAATCGTTAACATCTTCAGTTTGCACTTGGGCACGGCCCCTGAAGCAGTAGCAGATCGTTTTGGAGCCGTAATGAAGGGCTTGACTATGCACGAAGATGAACACAAAAGAGCACAACTCTTCACACAGAGAAACACGTTGATGCTGAATGAGCGAGACGAGACTACCTGGTTAACACTGCATTCAGCAGGCAGGAATTTAACTGGCGCGTCTGATTGGTTAGCTTCTCAGTCATCCGCCAATAGCGTCCCTTGTATGAAATCAACTAGGCAAACCAACTGAGGAAGCATGTACAGGAAGTAAAAAAGACACATTGTCTGCAGAACCCGCGAAGCAGGTTATGCTTTCATATAAAATCCGCGATAGAGTGAAGCCGCGAAAGTCGAAGCGCGATATAGCGAGGGATTACTGTAGATCTAGATCTAGATATATATATCTAGATATCTCTCTCTCTCTCTCTCTCTCTCTCTCTCTCTATATCTATATATATATATATCTCTAACTGTCTATATCTATCTAATATAATATAATATAGATATATAGATATATAAACTGCTCAAAAAAATTAAAGGAACACTTTGAAAACACATCAGATCTCAATGGGAAAAAGAAATCCTCCTGGATATCTATA
>NC_053155.1:161233535-161236035 GCF_016835505.1 Polypterus senegalus
TATATATATATACACATACATATATATACACACACATATATACAATATATATATATATATATATATACAACTATATATATATATATTAGGACTTCGATTAAAAAAATTAATCCAATTAATTAGAGGCTGTATGTAGAAATTAATCTTGATTAATGCGTATGTAATCGCGCGTAAATTTTACCCAAATGCATAAAATGTTTTTTTAATTTAAAAGCGGTTTTAGTAGGCGACAGAATCAAATAATAGACATGGACATGTATATTGTAAACTGAAGCTGTTTTAATTTCTGAAAAAAAGCTTTTAAACTGCATTTGAATTCAAAACAGAAACAAAATATCATCCCTGGTTAAAATTGGGCAGACTTAAAAATAAAGTGGTAGTTTAAGTACTTTAAGTACATTTTCAGAATAGTATTGTCTTTAAATAATAATAACCAAAATTTCACCATAAAAGTGCAGTTTTTTTCTTAAAAAATAAGTCAGAAAACATAAAAGGTAATTTGACCAGCTTACTCTTTAAACTCTGAGTAACATTAGCCAGTAGTATTTTTGTACATTAGGCTAAAACAGTGTGATCATTGAACATTTTGTAATTAGATGTATTTAGAATTACTAGCAGGTCCGCGGAAGTCCAATGATCCCCAGTAAGAGCCACAAAGTCCGCTTTCTGTAATGCATCTACTTTTGCTTGCTTTTCAGTGTGCACAAAACCATGCTTTTATCAAGGCTTATTTCGGGAGTCGAAATGATCAGTCATAGGAGCAGCGCTTTATTCCGACTCTAACATTTTTGTAGCTGTGATGTGTGCATCAGTGTAAATGGATGTACCAGGAAATCATGCATTGACAAAAGTTCCGTTTGCTTGGAATTGAAAGTGTGATTAAATCGTTATTTTTTAGCGTTATGGAGTACATGCATCGAAGCTTCTCAGCTGTGCTTGTGCTAAGAAAGGAAAATTTTAAAAATAGCGTAACATGATTCTGCGTTAACCTAATATTTTTCATACGTCCCAAACCAAGGAGATCTGAAGATGGAATGAATGAGAATTGTATGTACATAGTCAGTACACCCCCTCTCGGGAATCGAACCTCGAAGATATGTTAGGCGAAGACTCTACAAGTGCGCCACAGCGTGTGAAGCTGTCTATGCTAAAGTATGTATTGTAGATCGGGTATATATATACATTTATATATATATACCGTGTATCATGTGGAGAAGTAGAAGTTATGAAAAGAAAAGGAACATTTTAAAAATAACGTAACATGATTGTCAATATACAGTAATTGTTTTGTGAGTGTTATTGAATGTTGCTGTCATCAAGGATTTGATTATCATTATTTCTTTCAATCAGGCTCGTATTTGTAGGATGTGTTCAAGTTACATTCCGTGTTTGTCAATCGTTGTAAAGATAAGAGGTTTCATTCATCGATTAGTTCCTTACTGCATCAATAAACAGCTCGTCTTCCTTTTATCTGTGATGTGACAAACTGCATGCGGGTTTTTTACACTGTCTTCCTTTAGCAGGACATTCACTTTTCCACCGTGTGCTTTGTTTCGCAGTAGCTGCACTTATGAATATGATTCTATGTATAAGGCGCTTCATATTTTTTGCTGCCTTCTCAATTGTGTAATTCGGTTTTGTTCAGCACTCTTTGGAACTGTTGCTTTTTGTCTGTGCACTCGTCAGTTCCGTGAGCAGCTTGGTGTTCTTGCATCGAAGGTTCCCAGCTGTACTGGTGCCATCTCGTGTAATGTCAGCTAAGACCCGGCACTTAAAACTTTCTCTCGCAGTTTCAATGAGTTTGTGCCAAACACCACCCTGACCATCTCATCTTCCTCTGCATAAGCACAGTCCTTCACCCGTGAATATTTACCGGCAGTGTTTGTATTGGATTGCGCTGATGGGCCTGACCTTATATGGGCAGGCACTAAATTACAAGCGCTAGTGGCAGCCTATGAACTTAATTTAATATAAACTTACGGTTCCCGCCCGTGCTTTGTTTCCGCAGTAGCTGTACTTATGAATATGCTTGTATGCATCATTTGCTTCATAATGTTTTCTGCCTTCTCAATTGTGAAATGGCGTTTTGTGCTCATCGCTGTTTGGAGTTCTTCCTTGTGCTCTACGTACTTACGTGGAGGCGTGATGATGTCACCTGAAACTCCGCCCCAGCGACCATCTCAACTCAAGACTCCATTACATTATATGGGGAAAAATAGCTTCCAGTTATGACCCTTATGCATAGAATTTGAAATGAAACCTGCCCAACTTTTGTAAGTAAGCTGTAAGGAATAAGCCTGCCAAATTTCAGCCTTCTACCTACGGGAAGTTGGAGAATTAGTGATGAGTCAGTGAGTGAGTCAGTGAGTGAGTGAGGAGGCTTTGCCTTTTATTAGTATATATATATATATATACACATATATATACATATATATATATATATATACATATATATACATATATATATATACATATATATATATAATATATATATATATAT
>NC_053155.1:161241035-161243535 GCF_016835505.1 Polypterus senegalus
TATATTTTTGCCATGGTATCGAATAGGTATCGAGTATCATGAAATCTCATTGCCATTGTTATTGAATACAAAAATTACTTAGAGGTTACTGAGACTTCCATGAACTGTTAAAAGACTATAAGAGAAAGTAAAGATGAATTGTGTTATAGGGAAAGGTGTCTACAAAATCCTTACTCTTTTTTGCTGAAATATCCTTATTTTTAGAGTTAGGTGACTGCATTAGCCATGAATATATCTTCTGCCGATTTTCTTGAAAGTTATCCTTTAGCAATATGCATACATGAAATACATAGACCAAACTGACCTTCATACAGTAAATGAATGAGAAATGGGTTTCCGTGCCCTGTTACAGGAACAACCACTATTCTTTAATTTATTGATTTAATTTAAAAATTACATTTAAAAATACACATACAGCAGGCTTAGATTTTTGCCAGTTTTTCTAGAATTTTTTGTCAAACCTTCAGTAGCTCTGCTGCCTCGCATTAAGGAGACCTGGGTTCGCTTCCCGGGTCCTCCCTGTGTGGAGTTTAAATGTTCTCCCCGTGTCTGCGTGGGTTTCCTCTGGTTGCTCCGGTTTCCTCTCACAGTCCAAAGATATGCAGGTTAGTTGCTTTGGCAATCATAAATTGTCCCTAGTGTGTGTGTGTGTGTGCGCGTCCTGTGGTGGGCTGGTGCCCAGTCCAGGGTTTGTTCCTGCCTTGCGCCTTGTGTTGGCTGGGATTGGATCCAGCAGGCCCCCATGACTCTGTTAGGATATAGCGGGTTGGATAATGGATGGATGGATGGATGGACTGTAGCTCAGAGTATGCTTTAGCCATTTCACATTCTGGAGTTGTTCTTTTAAGAAACAACCTTAACAAAATTACCCTTAAACAATCAGGTTTGAACACGTCCATACAGTAATTAACTCAATACCAGTAAAACATTTCAAAACATTTTTGCTGATGAATTTACGATTGCCCAACAGGAAGTTCAGTATAACTGTTCCAAAAATCATATTTTTCCCCTCCTAAAAGGTTCTTCATTCATAGCTGACTGCACTTTATGTATGTTTTCCATTAAATAGGGAAGTGTAGGTGTAATTTTTATAAGCTTTTTTTAAAAATTTTAATTAACTAACGTTTTTACTAACTGTCTGATTCCATTTTGTTTTATCATTTACAATTTTTAACGCTAAGCTCCTGTATAATCAGCAATGTAGAAGATCTATTCTAAAGCAGTATTTTTATGATTAAACTGAAGACCACAGGTATTTAACAGTTAAAAAAAGAACATTTATTTAGTATTAACAAAATGAAATACTATAAGCTATAAGTGACTATCAAAAGTAGTAAATTACTAAATACTAAATAAAATCTTTGAAAATCCTATTTTAGACTAATGAAACATGTATAAAAAATATTTGTCTAATACACATGCCACGAAAGAAAATCAATTCTTTTCATAATTACAAGTCCAGCTCAGTTTATCAAGAAGGCATTAGGCTAACCTGCCTTGCAAGTTTCCAAGTGTATGAAATGCAGCTCTGAGCTTCCTTACTGGACTGGGTTCTACATTTGTGGGAGGATCTTCAGCACACTTTTCTTTCTTTGCTCAGGAGCTTGTTCTTCACCTTGGTTGTAGGTGGTACTACATTTGTCTCTGGGGGTTTTATATAAAGTGTCCTCAGTTGCTGTTGATTAGCGAATGCAGGTCTTCACTAGTATTAGTGTAATGTTGACCGAGCTTTTCTATATCACACTTCTGCAGCTGTCTTGACCACTTCATTATTGACATAGATTGCCTCATGGAGGCTGCCCTTAAAATTGTGTAGCTGGTATGGACACGCAGGGCCACGTCTAGTGAATTGTATGTATGTGGCACCTCTTCTAATCTACAGATTTGTCAAAGATTTCTTTGTCATTTTTCTCTGGCATCTATAATCACCAAAGCAAAAATGTTGGAATGCTGCAAATGGTGATGTTTCCTTTCAGCAGTTAACATTCTAGACTCAAGTTCACATGGTCACTCAATTGTCCATTACATTTACCTAACCCTCAACAATGGTAGCATTTTCTTCTGTTATTGATAACAAAGACTGGTTAGACTTGGGATCATATTCTCAGTGACATCTTCCCACTGCACAATTCTGCTGCACATATCTTGACTGTGGCTTTTAAAAGGGATCTGCTCCGATACACAGTGACAGAGAAAGAATGTTCCTTTAAATTCAAAGACAGCAGAATTCTTGATCCACCCATAATGACTAGATTCAAAAACAAGTAACTAAGTGCATGTTTTTATTTAAAAAAAAAAAAAAAAAAGTTTCTTGTGTGTTTTTGTAATATTTACCTTTTTTTTTCTCCTTAAATAGCAAAATGTAACCTTGGATGCAATTTTGCAGGTAAGAATATTTTGAAGATATTTTGCAAACTGTATTTTTGTTTGCCTTTTTCAACTTTGAATTGTTTCTTTCCATTTAAGAATGCAACAAGTGATAACCCTGTGATTCAACTGA
>NC_053155.1:161251035-161281035 GCF_016835505.1 Polypterus senegalus
GCATGGAGGAGATTCTAGGAGACAAGCAGTTACTCTAGGAGAGCTGGAGAGGGCCATAGAAGGTCCATAACCCATCAGCAGGACCAGTATCTGTTCCTTTGGGCAAGGAGGAACAGGATGAGCACTGCCAGAGCCCTACAAAATGACCTCCAGCAGGCCACTGGTGTGAATGTCTCTGACCAAACAACCAGAAAGACTTCATGAGGGTGACCCAAGGGCCCCATGTCCTCTAATGGGCCCTGAGCTCACTGCCCAGCAGCATGCAGCTCGATTGGCATTCACCATAGAATACCAGAATTGGCAGATGCACCACTGGTGCCCTGTGCTTTTTACAGATGAGAGCAGGTTCACCCTGAGCACGTGACAGAAGTGAAAGGGTTTTCCCGGAGAGCATTTGTGAGGTCAGGCACAAGAAGGCCTGACTCGCTGTCTCTGCTCTAATTCATCTCAGTGGTGTTCTGTCATTTTGAGAGCAAGGCTGTGTGCAGGCCAGTAGAGTTCCTCCACACCAAACTCTCTCATCCATTTGTTTTTAGACCTTGCTTTGTGCCCTGGTGTGTAGTCATGTTGGATCAGAAAAGGGCCATCCCCAAACTCTTCCCACAAATTTGGCAGCATGAAATTTTCCAAATGGCTTTGTATGCTGAAGCTTTAAGAGTTCCTTTCACTGGATCTAAGGGCCAAGCCCAACCTCTAAAAACAACCCCACCTTATAATTCCTCCTCCACCAAACTTTTTACTTGGCACAATGCATTCAGGCAAGTACTGTTCTCCTGGCAACCACCAAACCCAGACCTGTAGATGTGATTGCCATACAGAGACGCGTGATTCTTCACTCCAGAAGACATGTCTCCACTGCTTTAGTGTCCAGTGATGGTGTGCTTTACACCACTGCATCTGACACTTTGCATCATACTTGGAGATGTAAGGCTTGGATATAGCTGCTCAGCCATCAAAACCCATTCCATGAAGCTCTCCGTGCACTGTTCTTGAGATTTTGGAGATCTGTAGATATCGACTTTGCAGAAAGTTGGTGACTTCTGCACAGGAAGGGAGGAAGGAAAGAAAATAACCGGAATCCATACCTTACATGCAATCTATGCATGTCTGGGAGTTTCGCTGCTTGGTGTAGCATACTTATAATATTCTGTGGCATTCCTCCAAGTGGAGTTACTCTGTATCTATACACTCATCCGGCATTACGTGTCGGGTTTTTCTTGGGACAAGTGCATTCATTCACATGGAGAGTACTTTGAAGGAGTCTAAAGTTTCAGTAAGTAAAAATTATTAAAACAATCACACACCCCCCAGGCTGAATCTCAGTGCTTCAGCAAACCCAACTTTATTCAACTTGAAACAGGAACAGCACAGTCATTTATTGTAGTGGGATCTACCACTCTCCTTTACACAAACCCAGCAGTCAGGCAGGGTCATGACCAGGTTAATGGCCAAGTAATACTGTTCCCTGCATTCACAATATTCCTTGCATCACCCATCGACGGCAGGCGGTCATAGTGCGACCGTGATCTTTTAGGATTTGTTTTTGCGGCGAGCTGCTGGCACTGCAGTTGCCCCGGCGACAGATGCTTCCTTCCCCAGACATGACAGTTTGCACTTCTGGATGCTCTTTGGCATGTTGTCCTGTTGGGGGGAGCCCCAAAAGAGTTTAGAAACCTCACAATATATCTGGGTGTGTTGTGTCATTTTTTTCCAGAGTCATTTATTAACTCTTTCAAGGCTGATGTCGACTTTTGTCAGAAGGAGGAGTTGACGATAGCAATCAACTGTCAACTGTGACAAAACCAACCATTATGTTTTTGTTGGACTCTTGTTGCTAGAAAGAAAGTTAGCTTCATTGTTTTTGCCCTAGATTTCCAGCACTTCCATGAGTAGCAAGGCACAAACAGCAAAAATGGCCTTGACACCTGGCGAGAGATCCATGTGGATGTGTAAAGCAGAACACTCCGGGGATGACATTTTGCCCCTTCTCTCTGAATTGGACTATGACTTGTCAGACTCTGATTTTGAAAAAAGTGATCGAAGATGATTGTGAGGTTCTGGCTTCAGCTGATTGGTCCCCAGCTATTCATGGTGCTGAACATGTTCAAGTAGCTGAAACTCCTATGACAATGTTCACCTGGGAGGACGGCCACATAACAATGACAAGAGGTAGAAACCAGATTGCAATGCACGGCAACAGAGACCGCTGCTGCTGCCCCAGCCTCGTGAAGACAGCCAGGCAACAAGCCTGCCGCACATTCTTGGTAAACTGGCAGCCACAGCATGCAACAACAGATGAAATCTGTTTTTTGGAAAAAAATATTCAGCCCTCAAAGAGTTAACATGCTGGTGCAGGAGAAAGTTCTCTTTTATTAACAGAAAAATGTGAGAAGCCAAGACATTCTGTGTAAAGGGTCACCGGTTTTGAATTTTTTGGATTCTACACTATCTGATCACCTAAGATGAGTCTCAACATATCCTGGTCATCATTAGAATGCTCTTCAAATTATTTATCACCTTGGACATCAGTTTATTAGCTCAGAAATGGTCAAAAGTCAGTTTTATAGTGTAACTATGATGCAAAATTTTGTAATTGTTAAAGCTGAAACTCTAATTGAAATTTATTTTTGAAGTGTGGTTTGTATGATCATTTCTGATATTAACACGATTATCTGTTCTAAGGAGCTGTGTACAGAATGAAAGTGTAAATTTATGTACTCTAGAATGAGTGTGACTGAGTTAGGGCAGCAGTAGAATTAAACTTCTGTGAAACATGTGAACAAAAGGCTAGACATCAAAGCACTCAAACTTTTGAGGACGCTTATGGCATCCTTCTGTTAGACATGACTAATTCATTTACAGTTTAACTCAGAAATGTTTTAGATTTATTAGATTTACAAATGAGACTACATTTCACTGTAGTCTAGTGTGTTTCAAGGACAGGCACTTAAATCTGTAGGAAATTTCTAAATGTCATAGGATGAGGGGAGAGCAGCATTCAGTCTTAAAGCTACGTTTATGGTAGTCATGAAGTGAAGTGTTTTGTACATCATTTATTCATTTCTAATGTAAATCTTTGTATTTATTTGCTTTGTAAAGTTTGATCCACTGGTCTTCACAAATATTATAGACATGGCAAACTGTGTGTAAAGAAAGTAAAGGGACTACAGTAATACTTGCAGCCAGCCTTGATTTTTTCATTGAATTGATCCTATCTTTTGACTGGACTTGTTTAAGTAGAAGTACATTTTTCTGATATGGTGCAGTTTCTACTGTTTCGGAAAAATTGGGTTTATTTACTCTGACACATTTAAAATTAGTGTTCATTTTATTTGTGCCAGCGAAATTAAATGAGACAAGCACTCTTTAATATTATTTTTATTCTTTTAAAAACACACAAAAAAAGTGTGTATTCTAGAGCTGATGTTCGTGCTCATGCAAGCTCATTTGCACAGACATTTTTATTAATTACATATTTTCTATTCAACTTTATTGTTAAAACCAAACTTTTTATTTGTATTTCATTGTGACAGCCCACACAAGAATGTGATGCGACAGATGGAAGTTACTAGTTATGCATGAGATTATTTTGCATCAAGTTACCCAGTTGTAATTTAAAGCATTGCTTTGAAGAGTTCCTTATCTTAACTAGATTTACTTTTGTAATGTTATGAAAATTAGTGACTTTCAACTGGTTTTAACATGTGCACACACATCGTAGCCTGAAATGTATTGGAATCTTATAAAGGGATGATTTTCGTTTTTTCTTTATTGCTATGGAGATATGTCCCGGTTACCCACAGGATACAATATAGCAATGTTTTCTTCTCCTCTCTTAAAATTTGAGAACTTCAGAAATATGCATATTTTGAGAATAGTTACAATGAATGTTTTTAGATTGCACATTGGAGCTGAAAATTTTACTGTAGTTTTGTTTACATTATTTGAAAAGTATATTGCTGTTCTAATAATGCTTTTACATTTAAAATGCATTTTTCTCCTGTTAAATGTTAATTTGTGTTGATAAGAATTTGAAAATAGACAAATGGAACTGTTATCAAAAATAGACTAATGGAATTATCAAAATTGAAAGTTTTATAGCTTTGTAGCTATGCAGAAATTAATAATAATAACGTTTTAAGAAATTTGCTTTTATATAACTTTTTTGGCTTACCTATTTTTAGTTTCTTGTATATGAATCCAAAGATTCAATGTCGAGATTTTGATGAATCTAGACATTTTAGACCCCGTGACTTTCTCATTTATGAAGTATAGGGAAAGTATTGGAATCCTCCAAAAAATTCATTTCACGATTTTGATGAATCTAGATGTTTTAGTCCAAAAATACCATTTTTGGAATTGTGTGTGTGTTTGTTTGTGTGTTTCACTTTTAACTTTCACTTAGGTCAACCAAATTTTGCATACAAGTATTAGGTACAAAACATAGATTTCTATCAATTTTTGGGTTATTTCTGTTAACCGGAAGTGGTACTTTACCTTTTATTCATGCAGTTGCATGATTGTTCAAAATATTAATTTGATTTGATTTGTTGTTGATGGTTCTTTAACGTACATAATATAAAAATGTAATCATTGTCTTGCGGTTTACTCCTCAAATATCTGTCCCCATATCGGAGTATACGAGAAAGTCTAGGGTAGACCACTCACGATTTTTATTCTACCGTTTTATGGGCTATACTCTGTAAAGTGAAAGATATGCTCATATTTACTTAAACTGAATGAGTAAATATGATTCTAATTTCTTGCAACTAGATAGTTTTATTTTTAATGTACCTTGAAGTGATACAGTGATTTATGCTCAAATATTTGCTGTGTTTGTCTCCATTAGAATAGATTTGTTCTGAAGTTCTTTATCCTGTTATTATTTGTAACTGTTCCATCTGCAAGCCCTCTGCAATTGTGTTGGTACTTCAATTTTTTTTTTTCTTTCTAGAAAGCTACTTTCAAGTGACAGAAATCCACCAATAGATGACTTAATAAAATCTGGAATTTTGCCCATCTTAGTAAAATGCCTTGAGCGAGATGATAAGTAAGTATGGACTAACAGTTTATTTCTGCATGCTTTTTTATGTATTTTGTTTTCTATTTAGAAAGGCTGACATAATTTAGGCTTGATTGTTAACAAGGATATTTCAAACATACTTCAGCCTTTTACTGGGTTGAATCCTCAATTAGGGACACAACATTTAACACTATAAAATATACTTGATTACAGATAACACACACATAGGAATTCAGTGTCTCCCCTATATAAACTGTACAGTAGGACTGAAAATCAGACATGGAACAAATATGTTTTCTTACATACCCCTTGTATACCTCATGGGTGTTACTAGGGCCACTGCTATTTTTAATATACTGTAATAAATGATCTAGATAGGAATATGAGCAACAAGCTGGTTAAATTTTCAGATGATTCCAAGCTATGTGGGATTGCAAATACAACCCCATTTCCAATGAAATTGGGACGTTGTGTAAAACGTAAATAAAAACAGAATACAATGATGTGCAAATCCTTTTCAACCTATATTCAATTGAATGCACTAAAAAGACAAGATATTGAATGTTCAAACTGATAAGCTTTATTGTTGTTTTGCAAATCTTCACTCATTTTGAATTTGATGCCTGCAACACGTTCCAAAAAAGCTGTTACAGGGGCATGTTTACCACTGTGTTATATCGCCTTTCCTTTTAACAACACTCAATAAGCATGTACTTAAAGCTTAAAAATGTACTTGTGAGGCCACACCTGGAGTGCTGGGCACAGTTTTGATCTGAGGGCCATAAAAAAAGAAATAGCACTAGGGTTAGGGTTAGTCCAGAAAAAGGTGACTAGGTTGATCCGGAATGGCAGGGTATGAGTTATGAGGAAAGATAAAGGAGTTGAACCTTTTTTGTTTTAAGTAAATGATGATTAGAAGTGGACATGATTTGAAGTTTTTAAAGTTATTGAAGGAATTAGTACAGTAGATCCTGGCTGTTAACTTTAAATTTCAGTGAGAACATAGGGACACAGTTGGAAAGTTGTTAAAGGTGAATATCGCACAATTTTTAGGAAGTTTTTCTTCTCACAGACAACCACAAATACAATAAATTACCAACTAGTTTGACTGAGAGTAGGACCTGTCTGTATCTTCATATCTTAAGTTGATGTTATTTTGGACAATCTAGGTACATATGATCGGTAAACTTGTTCGGTTAAATGGCCTGTTCTCATCAAAAGTTTTAGTTTTAATGTGATATCTTTACTGTAGCTCTGTCTTTTTTCATATTTTTAATGGTTTCAACAATTTTTGTTAAACTTAATATATAAAGATGAATTAAAGTGACAGTTGCCTTTTTTTTTAATGTTGAATTATAGTGATTAATATAGTTGTCATGGCTTAATAAGAAATTTTTTCCCCCACTTTTAGCCCATCATTACAGTTTGAAGCTGCCTGGGCATTGACAAATATTGCTTCTGGTACTTCTGCCCAGACTCAAGCAGTGGTGAAATCAAGTAAGATTTTTTTTTTTTGCTTTGCTGCATTTTTATACATTTATCGGCTTGGTCAAAGAAATTCGATTGTTTTTAATCAACTTTTATTCATTTTATTTAAAGAAAAGAATGTTGCATTTAATCGATTAGAACTTCTACAACAATGACTTCATAGTCAAACTAGAAAAATAAAAGGAATTGAAAGAAACCAGGAACAAAAAAGCAAAAACCTAACAAAATAGTATTCAAACTCCACCTGGGCGAAAGAGAGAAGAACTCAGAGCAAAATTCAATCTATTTTCTACTAACTACAGCAAGTTTTTTTTTTTTTTAAAGGCCATTCTGGGGAATTTTTATGAATATTTGTTCACAAAGCTCTCTAAACTAGGCAGATGGTGAGGTTTTAACTGTTAATTATATTCAAATTATGGCTGTCAAATAATTAAAAATTTGAATCTGAATTAATTGCAAATTGTCCTGTAAATACCCATCCAACCATCCATTATCCAACCCTCTATATCCTAACTACTGGGTCATGGGGGTCTGCCGGAGCCAATCTCAGCCAACACAGGGCGCAAGGCAGGAAACAAACTCCGGGCAGGGCGCCAGCCCACCGCAGGGCGCACACGCGCACACACACACCAGGGACAATTTAGAATCGCCAGTACACCTAACTTGCATGTTTTTGGAATGTGGGAGGAAACCGGAGTACCCAGAGGAAACCCACGCAGACACGGAGAGAATATGCAAACTCCACACAGGGGGGCCCCGGGAAGCGACCCCGGGTCTCCTAACTGCGAGGCAGCCGTGCTACCCATTGCGCCACCCGTCCCTTAATTAATCATGCTTAATCATATGTTTAGCCAAGGTAGTTTAGCATTATTCAGTTGTCCCCCATGAATGCAACAACAGTACTGTACTTGTGCCTTTTTATATAAATCTTTAATATGTGACACAGTTGTTCCTTATGATGATAATGAGTATGAAGCTGCAGATCTTTCTGATGTCTCTCAGGCCTGCATTTTCAGTTATATTTATAGATCTGCAGTCTGATGCAATCCACTTTGCAATACATAGCGATTAGTTAAAGCTTTATATTGTTTCATTCAAGGACATAAGTCATGCTGTTTATTGATTGATTTTAGATCATAGGTTTTGCTGCCTAATGATTTTGCATAATAGTAAACCTATTAAAGCAAATGTGTAACTACAGAAGACTATTGACACATATGATTAAATACCATGCTGTTTTAATAGGGCAAGGTTTTTCATCCCTTTTTTTTTATTGATTTGAATTATTTTAAAGTACTGCCTTTTTTGTCTTGCAATTGTTATGTACAGAACCTTTATTAAGTACATCTGAAAGTGATATTTAACTCCCACCATTTCCCATAAAATTGTGTTTGGGGATTTTAGCAAGTGAGTTTGTGTGGTTGTTTATGTATTTTAGTTTTTCGTGTGCACATCAGTGTTATTCCTATTAACTAAAACTAAACCTATCATTATTTATAAAATTTTGTTAACTAAAATAAAAATGAAAATATCTATGAAAACTAGAACTAAGCAATTACAAAACGTATTGTAATTTTGATTTTCACTGTGCTAGTCTTTGTGTATTATGTACATGAATGCAGTAGCAGGCAGATTTGAAATATTTATTTAAAAGTGAGTAGTCATAATATTCGTTTAGAGAAGAGCTTTGATTTGCAAGTATGTACAAGTGCCTTTTCTGCTGCTGACAGAATCTGTGGATTTCATTTGTTATTTCAATCATCAGTCAGCTTTTCCTTTGTGAACTCAGGGCCTCATCACTTGTCAGCGACTTATTCTGATGATTTCATTGACCGTAATTGACTATCAGTCATAGATGTCATCTACTCCACAAATGGCAGACAACTTAGCAGTTTGAAATTAGAGTCATGGAAGATTTGTCAAGATGGAATAGCCACCATTGCACTTCAAATTCAGTTGGTATCTAGACTGGAATAATATATTTCTTTGCCAAAGAAGGTAGAAGTTTCAACAACTTTTCCCTTATTTCAGAAAGATATTTCTTGTTTGCTGATGGTACTATTGTAGGGAAAGATTAAACAGATTCATGCAATTGGTGCTATCAACCAAGCAGATGTCACACATATAAATTTATGTTGAATTAAATTAGTTTTAGTTCATAGTACTGATATTTCAGCATGAGCAGTATGGATTCATAGAGCGAGCGCCTGTCACACTGTTGTGATTAAATGTTCTACGTTAATCCATCTATAGCAAAGGTCTAAACTGCAATGATTTTAATATATTTGGAATGCCGCAGTAGTGCAAAGTTTTTAATAGGATTATGAAGTCACTAGGCTGTGCTTTGGAGCTCATTAGAGTATGCCATCCTGCTCAGGGGTTTTTTTTTTGTTTTTTTTTTTACAAGGGCAATGTACCAAACCTGCCCTTTATTGAAATAAACTTTCTTTATCTAACATTGCCATTCGCTGCTTAGCATATGACTCCTCAGAGGCACTGTATAATTCATTGCAGATGCAATTTTGATATGTCATGCAAAAATGGGCATACCTGAATGAGGTAACCCCATATATTTGTTTGCTTTGCAGTTGTGCGGAGGTCTTGGTGGGATTGTTCAATCTGAACTGAACAGCAATTTAATGGTCCTTCAAGCGTTTGGCTGTAAAATTGATAACGAAATCCTCACATTTCCTGTTCATTGTTCCTTATTGTCATGGATGATTGTAACATCAACATTTATATTCCCATATGAAATATTACTTTCTTTCTTAATCTAATTAAGAACTTTGACTTTCAAATATTTGCTAATTGGTGTTTATGTTTAATATTAGTTTGTATTGTGTTATTAATGCCATCTTATGCTTTTATATCTTTTATAATCGTTTGAATTTTTGTTTTGGGATTTTTGCATTGGAAAGGCACTATATAAATGTATTTATTATTATTATTAGTTATTGAACAGTGCCAAGTTTGATTGCTTATCAGTTTATTTATGGAGTTTACATGGTCTCCCTATATGTATGTGGGAAGAGTTTGGATAACTTGAGATGGTGTTGTTTTATAGCTGGGTATTAGTGGGTTATTAAGCACTCTCAACTGCCAATATGTGTATTCTTTTATGTGTTGTTAAATTACATCATCTCTGCTTAGATGTTCAGCATTTAACACTAGAATTACCAGAGCCTACAAAAAAACTTGTAGATCTGTCCCACCTTAAATCGCTTCTTAAAGCTGTTCTCACCTCTCTGCCAGCGTCTTTTGTTCATCTAAATGTGTTCATCCCCCCACCAACTAAGAACGTGCATGAACTTCTCCCAGCTCATGTCTTGATTGATTATCTGTGAGTGAAGTGAAGTTTTAGAGTGTAAATAATAGATTGTTATTTAGAACACATTCATTTCATGTGTGTTCCGTTTCTACAGTAATCTGTGTAAACACATTTTTAAAGCAGACACTTTTTCATATTTTAGTAATAAATGTTACAAAATGTAGGCATAAACTATAAAATGTGTGAAGTCTGAAGGCCAAAAAGCAAATAAACAATTTCACAAAAGGTTTAAGAATGTTACAACAGCTTTCGTGGCGTACCGGTAAGATTTCGCCACTCGGAGCTCAGCATACTTGCTGTACCTCAGAGACTTGAGTTTGATTCCCCAGTGGGGAGATTTTTTTTATGTAAAGTTCGCCATTCTGCCTGCCTGAACTCCCTGACTATCTATATAGTAATAACAGTAATTTTATTATTGTATAGCAGCTTCCCTGTCTAGCCTATCATATAGTGCCTTTCCTTCCTATCTATCTATATATCTATCCCTATCTTTTATATTCTGACGCTGACTTTATATATTCAGGAATTACTTTATATATTCAAGTTTTGACTTTATATATCCAGGAATGACTTTATATATTCTGAAAATCATTGTAATCGCCTGTCTGGCACCCCATAGGGTACTGTATAATAGATATATAAAAAAAACAGCTAAGGGGATAGATATACAGATAGGAAGGAAAGGCACTATATGATAGGCAGACAGGGAAGCTGCTATATAATAATAAAATTACTGTTATTACTATATAGATATTATTTATTTAATTACTTCCTACAGCGTAAAGTCACAAGTGAAGTGCTGCCCATGTACATCTACAAAGTACAGCGATGGCAAAAGTGCATTCTTTATCCGATGTAGAACAATTCTCATGATTTGAGTTAGCCTCAAAATGGGGGGGGGGATTGGGGTTGGCATTGAGTTGGGATTGTGAACGCAGCTGAGAGAATAACAGAATAAAAAAAAAAGCTAACCTTTACAAGTATAATAAATTACACCGGCTGTTACAGACTGGAATCAAATGTATGTTTTTATTTTAAAATAATAACATGTGCAGCTCACTTTTCAAAACAAACTCATCTGGAATCGAACCTGTGAAGTTCAGACTACCAGTCAGTAGCTGATACTGTTGCGCCACCACAGCGCTGTTAATAAATTCATGTCAATATCACACTCTAACGCGGGTTGTTTTTCTGTTGTACTGTTTTTGAATAAAAGCACACTTGTTCTATTATATTTCTACTTTTTGTGAAACTGTTTCTTTGATATTTGGACTTCAGGCTTCACACATTATAAACTTCATGTCTACATTTTGTCAATTATGACTAAAACATGAAAAAGTTTCTTATTTTTACGATGTGTGTACATAGATCTATGTAGACACGGAACACACATGAAATGCGTGTTCCAAATAACGATATAGTATTTATAAAAGGTGTCATTTTGCTTGATTTCTCACTCTATACAACTCCAAGCAACTGACATGCAGGTAAACAGACTTGAGCGGAGACAACTGTGCGCCAGTGGGGGAGGTGATAGCAGACTGTTTGCTGTTTAGCCACAAATGTAGAAGACGAAGAACGTGAAGGAGAGGTGTGAAGCGTTTTAAGGTGAGACGGATCTATGAGTTTTATCGTAGGCTCTGGTAATTCTAGTGTTAATGTAAATAATAAGCTTGTAGAAATGAGCTATGTACATGTAAAAGCTTTCATTTCTATTTCTGCTATTGCTGTTAACACAGTTCAAGTATTGACTTGCAGTATAAAAAAAATTAAAAAATACACTTTCAGAGTCAAAATGGGTAGATAACTTACAGTTCGCATCTGGATATATCAAAAATTTATATCAAATAAGATTATATGTTTGCAGTGATCTTACTGTTTGGCAAAGGGAATTTCATAAATGAAGTGTTTTGAAGTTGATCATTTGGTTAAACTTCTTTCAGGTTAAAGTAACTGATGACCTCATATCACACCTGCTCTTTGATTCCTATATCCTGTATATTCCTGTCACATTATCATGACAAAATCGAGTTCTGTCACAAACATTTAAAATTGTTTGTATTAAGTTGACAAGTGCAGTACGAATTATGCATAATTTTGACAACTATTTATAAAAAAAATCTTTAATCCAGATCTGATGCACATCAAATGACTTTTTAATTATTTTTTAATGTATGAACAGTAGCTTAGTATGACGAGGAATAAAAATTAAACCTAAAATTTCTATATTTTAATTTACAAAAACTATACTGTTGGATATTAATTCAGATTCAAAGTACATTTGTAGAAAAAAAAACTTGCATATGACTTCAGGTGAAAGAAGAAGAAAATAACTTGATCAATTGTAAAGATTGAGTGTGTTTGTTTATTCTAGGATCTTTGTCAATGCTGGGTAATAGCTTTCATATCTTTAAGCACAGTTCTGCTTCTGACTTTAGCCTTAATTTTTATTATTTTTTTTTTTTAAGAAAAGGTCAGATTTTTCCAAGCACTGGCACTGCACACTGTGTGAAACAATAACTTTCCACTGTTGATTATTAACACTAAAATGCAATGTTGGTGTACAGTGATCCCTCGCTGTATTGCGCTTCGACTTTCGCGGCTTCAGTCCATTGCGGATTTTATATGTAAGCATATCTAAATATACATCACGGATTTTTCGCTGGTTCACGGATTTTTGCGGACAATGGGTCTTTTAATTTATAGTACATGCTTTCATGTTTGTTTGCCCAGTTGATTTCATACAAGGGACACTATTGGCGGATGGCTGAGAAGCTGCCCAATCAGAGCACGTATTACATATTAAATAAAACTCCTCAATGATATACGATATGTTTCCAGTGTGGTGCTTTACATACTTAAAAGCTCTAACAGCACGTATTGATTTTTGGTTGTTTGCTTTTCTCTGTCTCTCTCACTCTCTCTGACATTCTCTGCTGCTGGCGGAGGGGGTGTGAGCAGAGGGGCTGTTCGCACACTGGCCTAGAGGATACGGATGCTCCTCTAAAAAATGCTGAAACACTGCCTTCACATTGCTCCCTTCCATACGGCTGCTTTGCCAGGGCGGTGCTTTGCATACTTAAAAGCACCTATTGAGTTTTGATTGTTTGCTTTTCTCTCTCTCTATCTGACATTCTCTGCTTCTGACGCGCACTCCTTTCAAGAGGAACATATGTTTGCATTCTTAATTGTGAGACGGAACTGTCATCTCTGTCTTGTCATGGAGCACAGTTTAAACTTTTGAAAAAGAGACAAATGTTTGCAGTGTTTTAAAGTCCCTGTCTCTACAACCTCCTGTGTTTCTGTGCAAATCTGTGACCCAAGCGTGACAATATAAAAATAACAATATAAACGTATGGTTTTTACTTTGCGGATTTTCACCATTCGCGGGGGGTTCTGGAATGCAACCCTTGCGATTGAGAAGGGATTACTGTATTCTTAACTAGCCATGGCACCTGTCAAAGATGGGTAACAGGATAATTAAAAATATTTGTGATCTCCTGCCCTATGTGTATCTTTAGTGCCTTTCCTCTGTATTTGCAAATTTGTGAATATCTCTCACCAACACTCCCTTTCTCAAGTGTGTTATTGCAAAGCCGGTTTCGGAAAATCTGTTGTATTCAAAGCGCCTTTCTTGCCTTCAAAGCCCGAAAATATAAAATGTGACTGTCTCAATGTGCATTGTTACTCCTCATGTGTCTCACATTTGCAATTCCTCATTCATTGTGTCACCAACGCCAACCTGACCAATCACACTAAAGCCAAACAGACCAATCAGATTCACCTTTGTGTTTTATTATGTAGTGTTGTGGGGTACAAAATCTGTAAATTTTGGTCTAGATTTTCATTATATTTTGTTCAAGACAAAACTAAAGATGAAATTTAAATACAGGACACAACAAGCATATCCTCTTCCCAGTTGTACTTTTAAAACAGCTGTTCAAGCAAAAGAGGAAGAGATGGTGATACCTCGGGCTGTCAATTACTTTATAACCTGAGAGAGGATGGGCATCTGGGGAAACAAGTTGCTAAATGGGTTTACAGCTTGAGAAAGGAAGACATGCTAGTAGGTATTAAGCAGCACCAAAAGTTTTATTGTTTGGGAAAACCAAGTGAATTCATTCATCATATTGACAGCCAGCCAATTGAAATATATCTAACAATCACATCTTGCAAAACCCCCGTATAGAATTTTATAATCAATATGCCTTGTCTGAAGAGCGACAAAAGGGAAAAAGAGAGAAGAGAATAGAACGATGTTAGAGGAGGGCGAGAGTAATGTCAGAAGAGGGTGCCGGCAATGTGTGTGGCTGTTTCCATCTGATTATCAGCGAAGCATCTCATGAACAACTACGAGTGCTGGATCACAAGCCACCTGCGACATTCATCCTTTTCATTTTTTACTTTTTCATACTGTAAGCTTTTTCTAAAGACTCATATACAGTGGAACCTCTGTTTGCAAGCATAATTCATTCCGGAAGCGTGCTTGCAGTCCAAAGCACTCGTATATCAAAGCGAATTTCCTCATAAGAAATAATGGAAACTCAGATGATTCGTTCCACAACCCAAAACTATTCATATAAAATACAAAATATAAAGTAAAAATACATAAAACAAATTAACCTGCACTTTACCTTTGAAAAGAATCACGGCTGGTGTAAGTGAGTTTCTAAACTCTTCTGGGATTCCACCCAACGGGGCGACACGCGGAAGAGTGTCCCAAAGCAATTGTAGTCTCCCAGCGCTGTAGCAGAGACACACACACACACGTGCGCACGAGGAGACACACACACACACACACACACACACACACACACACGAAAAGAACCATCAGCTCAGTTGTGATCACATGACGCTCGGCCGACAAAGCGTATCCATACTACCCGTATTGCGAGACCTTGCTCGTTTATCAAGTCAAAATTTATTAAAAATTTTAGCTCGTCTTGCAAAACACTCGTAAACCAAGTTACTCGCAAACCGAGGTTTCACTGTGTGTGTGTGTGTGTGTGTGTGTATGTATGTATGTATGTATATATATATATATATATATATGTATATAATATATATATCTCTATCTCTATATATCTCTATCTCTATATATCTCTATCTCTATATATCTCTATCTCTATATCTATCTCTATCTCTATATCTATCTCTATATCTATATATCATATATATATATATCTATATATATATATCATATATATATATATATATATATCTATATATCTCTCCAGACTTTGCTATCCACATTTTCTTATATTTTCGTATTATTATTCCTGTAATAAATACCACGCTGCTTTTAACTTTCTATGCTTTGCCTTCATGTCTAGAGTGATTAAAGTATTAAGGTAGATTTCTTTGAGCACCTTGTGCAGCTGGAGGTTTCCTATTACCTCTGTGCTGCGAGGTTTATTAAGGCTGTGGGAGTGAGATCCACCCAATAGTAGGAAGCTGTAAGTAAAGTAAGGCATTCTTGGCTGATAAATGGCCTATATAGTCAAGGATGCTGAGCCTTTGTGTGTCTGAATATATTCTTGGAGACCAAAAGTAATATTTAGGTCTGAGATATCTTTAAAACATCATATGTTTGTTCTGATAATAAGTCTCTTGAAGTGCTGAGAGAGTGACAGGCTGTTTTATTCCTAAGGCATTTGTGTGGTATTAAGTGCTAGAGGTTAACCAGCTGTGTGTGTGTGTGTGTGTGTGTGTGTCTTTCGTGGGGGCAATGTTGTAGTTAGGGTCTGTGTGTCTGTGTGAGATAATCTTAAGGTTCGACAGTAGACAAAACCCATTAACGAACGTGATGAGTACACTTACCTCTAGATAAAGGGGAAATACCACAATAATGCATGTAGTTGATTGTTATTAAAAAAAAAAAAATCATTCAAGCGAAAGACCTTGTAATACTGGAAGACCAGATCTGAGAAAGAGAGGAACCTGCTGTGTAGCCAGCTTGAGCAGGTAGGGGGCTAAGAAAGGAGTCACTCACCTGAGGTGCTTTAGTGTTTGGCGAAAGACTTTAATTTGGTGTGGGGGAAGTACTTGGAAGAGGAAAGTGTCTTGCGGCAGAAGCACCATAGCTGAGCGTGGAGACTTGAGTTTGGCTGCTGCTTACTTAACGATCCTTTTAAGTCCGACTTTTTTCCATGTTCCCTTTTTTCTCCCTGCATACCATCTGACAGCTGCCTGTGTACCAAGTGCCACTCTCGTGTATAAACATTAATATATGATTACTTTTACTGTATGTATGTTTAATTAAAACCTAGAAAATTTAAGGACAATCTTTAAAACTGGAGTTGTGGTGTTTTTTAATTATGTCAACCTGTCCAAGACCATGGCTCCCAGTTTGAAAAAGTTTTGGCTTGGATAGCAAGTGATTTCGATTAACTTGATGAAGGAAAAGTAATGGGTTATACCTTCAAATTTATTGTATGTGTTAACTTTGACAGCTTTAATTCTAATGCATTTTAGGTCTTATTTGCAAATGTTGTAGACTAATTTTGCTTGGATTGTTTTTCACATACTGTAATGTGATCTTAAACTCAGTAAAACTTTATATGGATTAGATTTATAGCGAGTCTTTTTACATGGTTGTGATTGTGCTGACAACTTCAGCCTTAGATTGTCCAATTTATTATGAGAAGGGCAGGAATAAGTTATGTATGGTTGTTAACCAAATGTTAAAACTGATCTCATTCATCCCTTTAATTGGCTGGAGTTTCTTTTGGGTAGCAATAAATTGTATGCTGCAATTTTTGGGTAGTAATAAATTGTATACTGCAAATTGCATATTTTAATTCTATGTTTATACCGCTTTTGCCATAGTAGTAGTGTATAAAAGTTGAGCGCAAACAATTGCTTGTGTTTGAATTCAAAGACCATGTCAGTAAGCCAATATATAGTAATCTGTGGTATAGCTACAGCAAATACCTGCAACACATGCTATGTCCACACTATTACACTTTCTTCCACACTTCCTTTGGGTTTTTAACCTGCAAAACTAGAGACTTTTGAAAACTCTCTCCAGAGCTGTATATTTTTGAAGACAAAATAATGAGTGAAAACATAGACTTTTAAAAACGCAGTGCTCTGATTTGCTTGTGCTTATTACATAATTGGGCCATCAGAATGACCACCATTATTCAAATATAATTTAAATCTATTCTTAAAAAAATTTTTCAAGCTCAAATGGTGACTTTCGATTGTAAAAGAACAGTCATCTTTTTTTTAAATTTTCACAATACTTTTGATTTTGTGTTACTCGGTACATGTATTTTGCACATTAATTGCATGATCAGCGTTTTTACAATTTTTAATTGTAAGCTTGAACAGATTTTTCTGCTGCACTGTTCTGTTTTTTGGTTAACAGATGTAATAGCAATGTACATATTCTAAAGCCTTCTCCAGTGCACTAAAAGTATTAGTCTTCCTGATCCTGTTCGGTTTCACACTTTCACCTGACATCCCTAATTTGCTTTTGGAAAATTTGTTAAGCATTCATCATTGCAAACAAAAGGTAGTTTACTTTTTCATTAAACATAGTTGAAAATAACTGCTTATACTTCTGGTTTTCCTTTTATTATTATAAAAGCTTTAAAAATGAACAGTTTAGATAGCAATTTTCAGTGCCAGAAAAGCATGTTTTGCCACCTCAACCCAACACCTGTTTTTGGGGGACACTGGCTTGTCATATAATTCTTAAACAAAGGAGAAATAAAATGTTAAAGTTACACATTATATTTTTGCTGAACCAGTAAAGGGGAAAAGAATCCTATGGAGTAAGATTGTTGTCAAAAATAACTAAATAATTTAAATCAAATCTACATTTCACATGTGTCAATTACGCTTGTGCTTCTGAAAGTTATGCTTGCACCTATAAAATGTGCTTGTGTTTCTGAAAGTTATTTGCTTCTAAAAATCACAAGTACATTTCTCAGGTGTGAAAAAACTGTTAAAAATATGTCATTGGACGCACAAGACATTCACTATCGAGGAAGAAACAATTAATTTTTGTTATTACACATGTTCCACAAAGGTATAATGCTGCAGTTATTTTTGATGGCGATTGTACCTCATACTTGGCCCTTTGGAGCCACTGTAAGGGGACTAAGTGCAAAAAACAAAATAAAACTGACACAATGAAATAAACAATGACAGCATGCAATTAACAATGAAAAGAGAGCATGAAATTAACAGTGGTGCGTTTTTAAACTTTACGTAAAGTCTTGGCCGAGTGTCCAGATGTTTATTATACATGTATAGGAAAGCGAGATGTTATGGAAAGCTCCCAACCTTTGGATTTCGGCACTCTTGGTCATAAATTTGTTGGAGGAATCATGGAATTATGACACTACCACCACAGCCCCCCCAAATGTGAAATATGACAATAAATCTGTAATAACATTAAATATGCCAGTTTGCAAGTTCTTCCCGTGTCTGCGGGGGTTTCCTCCCATGGTCCAAAGACATGCAGGTTAGGTGCTTTGGAGATACTAAATTGCGTGTGTCTGTATGTTCACCCTGCGATTGACTGGAGCCCTATGCTGGCTGGGATAGGCTCCGGCAGACCCTTTTGACCTTGTTTGAGACTAAGCGGCTTTGAAAATGACTGAGTGACATAAAGGAATAAGGAACAAAAGGCATTTAATTATTTATACTTGTGTTTCATGTTGTTTGTTTTCTGTCTTATTTTGCAATACTTTTAATTTTATTTATTTTCATTTTTATCCATGCATCAATCCAATTTCTAAACCCATCTTTATCCTGAGCAGAGTCACAGAGAAGCTAGAGCCTATCCCAGAAGCATAAACCTCTTTTCTTTTGTCTGTGCCTATTAAATATCACAAAACTCTCATTCATCAAATTACAGTGTGCCAACTTGCCAGTCAATAAGACAAGAAAAACTCCATTGAAATTTTAAAACAGCATCCATCTTGTCGCTTTGAGACAGGTAGTCACATTGGTCTGTGCAAAACTCGACTGCAACTTAACAAAGACATCTATACTTTCTCAAAACAAGTGTAGCCCAATGCCATCTAACCCTCTGCAGTGCCCATTAATCATCTAATTCCTTTCACTAGATATGGAAATATGCCAACCATGCCTGTCAGTTTGACCCATGTACCCAACTCGGATATAACAAAACCATGAAAATGAGGGCTGCCTAACATCACCTACCGTTTTACTGTGCCCGTTAAACATCACAGTATATCTTATTCATTAGATATGACAGTGTGCCAAGTTTGTCATTGAGTTGCGCAAAAACTCAACTACCATGTAACAAATGCACCTGTCTTGTCACAAAACTTGGAAAATTAAGTTGGTCCAATTTGATGTAACTCCTTTCTATCTGATCAGGTATGAAATGTGGAAAACTTATTTCTTTTTTTTTTTTTCCCCTTCAAATAAAGGTCCCATTTTAGTGATGTACGTTAATATCTTTTTTATGCTGCAGAATATTTTGACTGGCTCTTAATGTTGAATATGTACCTGCAGATGTTGTGTAAATAAGAAACTAGCTAGAAGCTAATAACTTCAGGCTCACGTGAAATGGTCACATTCCCCCCATATCTCATTGGGCTTTATGCCATATCTACCGGAGACTCACAGGTGAAATAAATTGAGGGTCCATTTGTGCTCCCCTGTGATGAATTAGCATCACAGCTAAGGCTGACTGCACCTGGATGTTCACTAAATGCTGCTAGGAAAAACTCCTGTCCCCATGAACTCCAGTTAGATCACAAACACGCAGCACCAAGGCGGCAACTGAACCAACAACCAAACCCTTAGCCTGTATATATGGAGTAGGATCACTGTCAAAAATAACTCCATCGTTCCACCTTTCCGGCACATGCGTGCTAACAAAAATCGATTGTTTCTTCTTTGATAGAGAATGCCTCATACGTCCAATGACATATTTTTTTGACAGTTTGTTCACACCTGAGAATTGTATTCTTAATTTTCAGAAGCAAACTTTGAGAAGTGCAAGCATATTTTTTTCCTAGTAAGCATAATTTTCAGAAGCGCAAGCACAATTTTCAGAAAAAAAACATAACTTTCAGGAGCGTAAGCATAATTGACATGTGTGAAAAGTTATTTTTGACAGCAATCTTACTTCATAGAATCCATTTTAGTTTCAACCTATATGTCATTCTTTGACAACTGGTGCCATGTATGCAAACTTATCTAATCAGGTTGCTCCACACAAGCGATTTACTGATTTTTAAACTATAACCTACACTTCTTGTGACTTATTTTAAAGTTTTTACTAAATATAAATTGACTAGTGAATATAACATTCAGTATTTTCAAAAACTCCTTTTGTGAAAATTTGAATAGACTCCCATTAGTGAGTCTGTTTCATAGCAATAATATATTGATTCATTGTAACAAAAGAATGTAAGTATGGGATTTGACAAACTGTACATAAACAAACTTTAAAGAGTCTTTAGGTTAACAATACAGTGAATTTGGGGTTAGGTAGGTACAAAAGCACCATTTAGACAATGTTGAGCCCACCCTGAACTACTGTGAATTGATTGGTCAGTACATGGAAATCAACAGATTTCTTACCCCAATAGAAAATAGACAAATTTGCTGATATTTTCAGTTTGTTTCTTTGTTTAGGGCAGTTTGACAGATAGACCAAATTAGAGATTTAAATGATTCATGCCAAGAATGTGTAATTGCCCGAATATATTTGGGTTAATTATGAGGGCTTCATGCATGATTTAGTATGAGGTACATAATGCCTCCATTTTACATGTGTTTTTTTTAAAAATAATTAAACTTGAATGCACAGTGTTAACAACCAAAACTAATATTTCTATAACTGTCTGCATCCCCCCCACTTCTTGCTTTTTTCCCCCTATGTGCATAGAAGTTGGTTGTTGCTGAAGTTGTATTTACACTGTCTGTAGTATCAGAAACTGTGCTAACTATTAAGCATTCACTTTTTATATTCTTTTGCTTGACAGTTGACATTCTTTTGTTTAAAAGTTGCATTTAAACACTGTAGCTGTCGGGTAAATATGACTACCGTATATACATGCTTAAGTTCTCCTGTGGATAAGTCGGGGCTTGATTTTATCATATAATTTCCAGTATTTTATAATGTTGGTTGTAGAAGTTGAATGCGGGAAAACTCACGCTATTGGTCCAAGAGATTATGATATGCTAACGCCCACCTGAGAGAGTAACCATGGAGCACACTGCCTTTTTTTTTTTTTCCTTTCTCTTCTTCTATGTATTGTACCTATGTGACCACACGGTAATACCCAAAATATTCCGAAGTGACGTTTGCACTGTTTTGTGTTTTTGTATCTCACATTCTCATACACCTTTATTGTAAGAGCATCCCTTATCTACGATGGAGTGTTCGATCAGAAGAAAATATGAAGCTGGTTTTAAATTAAACTTTGTTGAAGTAGTGAAAGAAATTGGTAACTGTGCAGCTGCAAAAAAATTTGATGTGCCTGAGAAACTGATGTAAGGTTGGAGACCAAAGAAGATGTTTTTTTTTTTTTTTAAAATTATTGTTGCATTTTTGATTGGGTGTATAAGTCGGGGTCTGATTTTATGATCAGTTTTTTTCGGGTTTCAAGACCCGACTTATTCGCGAGTATATATGGTACCTTCCCTTTATATAAAAAAAAAAGTTATTTTTTTGCAGAGAATGTTTCTGTGCTGTCTGTACACAGACTCCTATTCTGGATATTTTACACCTACATTAACTCTTTCAGGGCTGATGTTGACTTTTGTCAAAAGTCAGGAGCAGAGGATGGTAATCAGCTATAAACTGCAACGAAACTCACCCTTATATTTTAGTTTGACTGTCTTTGCTACAAATAAAGTTACATAGCTTTGTTGCTTTAACCTTGATTCCCTACGTGTGCACGAGTAGCGAAGAGCAAACAACCTCTAAAATGGCTCCGATATGTGGTGAGAGACCAAAGCAAATGTTCAAAGCAAAATACTCCAAGGATGTTTTATGTAATTTCATTGAATAGGACTCCGAGTTTGAGGTACCAGCATCATCTGATCAGTCCCCAGCTGATCATGGCACTTTTGTGTAGCTGATGCACCTACAGAAGCGTTTGCCTTGGAGGACCACCACTTATGATGACAAGAGGTACAAACCATATTGAGTCACACTGCAACCGCCACCACCACCCACCTGGTACGCGAAGACAGCCAGGCAGCTGGCCCACCATGCATTCCTGCTGACCATTGAGGTGTCCCCATGCAGCCACTGCTGCCAGAGACGCCGACCATGCAGCAACAGCAGCCACAACACATAGCAACAGACATTTTATGTTGACTTATGTGTGAAACCATCGCTTTGTGTGCTTTTCAGAAAACTGAGTTTTTTGGAAAAAATATTCAGCCCTCAAAGAGTTAAATACACCATCAAACCATTTTTATACGCTAATTACATTTTAGCTTGTGCTCTACTTTAACATTTTGTTATTCATTATTACACTTTGAAATTCACTGCTAATCGTTCAAGTATATTCTGTTTTATGTTTTTATTTTTTAGGTGTTTTTGGATAAAGGCATAAGGTACAGTAAACCATTATTAAACCACCTGGACTTCCAGAGTTGGCAGTTTGACCAAATTGAGTAATTGAGTAAAATAGGCCTTGATTAAGGAGGGGACGAAGAACACAGTGGTCACTCAATCCACTTCAGGAGACCTTTTTAAGATAAAAGAACTTATCAAAAGGATGCTCATCTCAGAAGTTCTCCATCAATCATGTGTTTATGGTCAAGTGGAAAGACCAAAGCCATGCTTGAGACAAAGGAATGTGGCCGCTTAAATGACATTGAGAGTATGGGGAAAATTCTCTGGTCTGATGAAACAAAAGTTGAACTCTTTTAGCAGAGGGCTTTGTTCATTACCTGTCTAATATCATCCCTCTGATAAAGCAGGGTGGTGCTGCATCATGCTATAGGGGTGCTTTTTCGCAGCAGGGGCAGAAAGAGGGGTCAGAATTGAGAGAATGATGAATGCAGCTAAAATTTAGCTCCTTAAAGATAACCTGCTCCAGAGTGCACAACTTTCAGCACAGAAATGACCCAAAACATATAGCCAAAATAATGCTTTTGTCTCTTCAAGACAAATGTCAGCCTGTCCTTTAGTGGCCCGGCCAAAACTCAGCCTTAAGCCATATCAAATATCTTTGGAGATGTGTGAAGATGGCAGTTTAAAGATACCTCCCATTCAATCTAACTGAGATTTTAGTGGATCTGCCAGGAAGAATGGAATCAAGTGCCAAAATCCAGGTGTGTAAAGTTTATAGAGAATTGCCAAGTAGACTCCTCTGTAATTGCTGCAAATATAGCTCTTACAAAGTACTGAATTAAGTGTCTGAATGCTTACATTAATGAGAGGCTTTTTGAATGATTTTAATGACTTGTGAAGTCATCCTAACCCTTTGGTTTAGTTATTCATACATCTCAGCCCAGGCAGAAATAACATAGTGCTGTTGATTTGTGCAGGGACTGATGAGATGCTTTGTGTATTTCCTTTTGCTTTTCATTTTCTTAAATTAATTCCTAATTGAGTATGAAAGCAACAGTAAGGATGTTCTCTGACATATTTCTCCCAAATATTCAGTGCACACTAGCAAAACTGAGAAGGAAAACCTGATAAATCCAATGGCTCTTGATCTGAAGTTGTGTGAAAAAGTCAGTACACTAGAGTTCAGTTTTGTAGTTTTTTGCTTCAGGCTGTAACTGACAAACATCTAGTTTTTAACAAGGTTTAAATTTAGGGAAGTATCACATTTTAATGATACTAGAAAATGTTCTACTTATTTATTACACCTACAATTATTCAACATATTGAACCCATATATTTTAAAATTAAGTGCAAGTGCAGCCCATGATTCTTTAGCTGTATAAAGATACCCTTAACAGCAATAAATTGACTAGTGTATTTTCTGGATTAATTTTTGAATTAAAATGATTAGTTTTTTATTTTTGATTATTTCCACTCTCAAATGGAAGGTTTTGCATTTTTCTCTAGAATACTCTAATATAAAGAATATTTCATGTTGGACTGAATGACTGCAGGGCATCCAGTTCTTCAGGCATCACCCATCCTCCACCATGCTTTTGGACACATGGTATTACGCGGTCATGGTGATGCATTGTGTTTTGGTGGCCACCAAACATTAATTTGTATATGATGACCAAGCAGCTTCACCTGCCTGTCCACAGTATTTCACTTTGAATGTCTGAAGTTTCTTTGGGTCCTGGTTTGTAAAACTAAATCATGCTTCCATCCTCTATATGTAGAGAAAAAAGTTTTCTCTTTGTTACTCTTCTAGGAAAGACAGATTTTTTTTTCCCCTTTCTTATGTTTTATTCTTGTAATAGTACTAACATTTCTAACATTTACCATGTTAAAGAAGTGAGTTCATCCTTGGAGCTAGATTCTTGGTTATTTCTGGTTTCTTAGAGTATACTTTTTTTGTACATCGAGCCCTCCAATTTAAAAAATTATCTTCTGTAGAATGATTTATTTAACATTGAAAAAAAGTTACAAGGTCATTTTCAAACAGATTTAAAAGGCCACTAATCTAGGATCATTGCAAATTACTTTGGGCCTTGATGTCTTCATTAAGACTGAACTGCCAAGGGATGGTTCTGGGTTTTATGTTGTACAAGCTTGTAACAATTCCTGAATTAGTGAATAGAAGAAATCAGCTCTGATTCTTAACTAACATGGGGATAGCATGGATGTTATTTACTTTTTCATGCTTGGATTCTGCATGTTGCTTTATTTTTATTTTTGTTGAGTGTATGATGACAACATAACTACCATTTTTTAAATTACTGAATTGTTACGGAATAGTTTAGGTAATTGTTTACTATGGCACAAAGCCTACTGACACTCAAGTCCAAGTGTTTTTTTTTTGTTTTTTGTTTTTTGTTTTTTTTGTATTTTCGATTTTTGTATTTTTGTATTTTTAACTTATTTAAAAAGTATTAGATTAGATTCTACTTTATTGTCATTGCACAGGTACAACAAAATGCAGTTTAGCATCTAACCAGAAAGTGCAAATAGTAGGCTAAGGTGTAATAGACAGTGTGTG
Source organism: Polypterus senegalus (assembly GCF_016835505.1). Classification (NCBI taxonomy): domain Eukaryota; kingdom Metazoa; phylum Chordata; class Cladistia; order Polypteriformes; family Polypteridae; genus Polypterus; species Polypterus senegalus. Next base: position 161,275,979 of record NC_053155.1, read on the forward strand.
CAAATAGTACTTTCAAAGTACAATAAACCGCAAGGTGCGATAAGGCAGCATACAAATGAGAATATATATCTATTTGATATTTGAATTTACAGATAGTATTATATTAAAGGAATAGTATATAGATGTGAATACTGATCAGTAGTACAGATACATGGTACGAATAAATATTTATGAAATATTTTTATGTACAGAATAAATATATGTAAATAGTTGAAAATATACATAGAGTAAAGTCAGAAGTTATAGGTATTTAGAAAGGTCAGCTATTTAGTGGTAAAGACTGAGAGTTCAGAATCATAATGGTTTCATGAAAGAAACTGTTCCTCGGCCTGCTGATGTGGGACTGAAGGCTCCTGTAGCGCCTCCCTGAAGGGAGAAAGGGTAAGCAGTCTAGGGTTTGGGAGTGAGGCTTCCTTGATGATGTTGCTAGCCTGTCGCAGATTCTGTGTATGCTGCAGGTCAGCAATAGTTGGCAGCAAGATGCCAGTGATTTGCTGGGCAGTTTTCACCACCTGTTGCAGGGCCTTTCCATCAGCTATGAAGAAGTAGCTGTACCACACCATAGTGCAGTTTGTCAATATGGTCTGAAGAGTACAACAATAAAAGTTAAACAGAATCTAAGGAGACAGGCAGGCTTTCTTTAGCCTCTTCAGAAAGTAAAGTCATTGTTGCGCTTTTTTAAACCAGACTGGAAGTATTTATTGTCCAATATGTGGACCCTAGGAATTTGAAGCTGGAAACACACTCCACCTCAGCCCCATTTATACAGGAGCGTGTCCTCTTTATTTACAGAAACATATGATTCATTGTAATAGAAATGCTTAATAAAACGTGATGCAAAAAAGTTTTATAAAATATTCAAATGTTAAAATGACAGAAAACACTTTAGTTTTTGTGAAATGAAAGGAATTTGCAAATAAAGAATTAACAAAATGTTGGTGTTTATGAAAGAAAATGTAATTTTATTTCTCTTTTTCAGATGCTGTACCACTTTTCTTGAGATTGCTTCATTCGCCTCACCAGAATGTTTGTGAACAAGCTGTTTGGGCTCTTGGAAATATCATTGGTAGGTATATTTTTCATGTTTGCTTTATTTAAGTACACAGTTTACTCTTTTATATCATAATTCTCTGATGTAATGAACATAAAGGAAGTAAATGTTCTATAATGTATATTAATGTATATAATGGTAGCCAAGAGCAGCTGTAATGGTAAGATGGTCTAACAGATTGGAACACAGAAGATTTGACATTTTCACCTCTTTATATAAAAATCTTTTATACATCTCTTGAATTTACTGCTAATACATTAAGAAAATGAATCCCAACAAAACTTTTTCAAAGACTCGGTATACAAAGAATTAAATGGATAATTCCTCAATCATGTGAGCAAAACTGTATGTTCAGTTAGTAGTTCTTTTCACTTTAGCATAAACCAATTGTGTGAAAATACAAAGTTCAGTCAATTATAATGTGCAATGTTTCATTAACACTAGAATCCCTGAAGCCTATGAAAAAAAGTCATAATCCTAGATCACATTCAAATTCCTTTGCACCTCCTCTGCAGCATCTTTGTTTTGCAAATGTGTCAATCAGCACAAGCAGCAAGCAGCAAGCAGCTTGCTTTCCCACCCCGCCATCCTCCACCCCAAACTGACACAGTTCAAGTCGGACAAAAAGTTGTCTCAGCTCAAGTCTATTTATCTGGTGGTGAGGTGCCTGGAATTGTATAGGTTAAATAATATATCATAATATAATATCTATACTAATAAAAGGCAAAGCCCTTACTCACTCACACACTCACACTCTCTCTCTCTCTCTCCCTCCAACTTCCCGTGTAGGTAGAAGGCTGAAATTTGGCAAGCTCTTTCCTTACAGCTTACTTATAAAAGTTGGGCAGGTTTCATTTAGAAATTCGGTCATAACTGGAACCTACTTGTATACATATATACCGGCCATAGCCTACAGCTTGGTCCCCATGTGAGGCGGAGTTCCGTCCCTCATCGTCATGCCTCCCACGTAATTGAGTGCCTGCCCATATAAGGCCGTCCGTCAGCGGCAATCCAATAGAAACCCTCTGCCGCTAAATATTCAGACGAAGATTCGATGGTCAGGGTGGTGTTTGGCACAAACTCAGCGAAACTGCGAGAGAAAGTTTTAAGTGCCGGGTTTTAGCTAATATTAAATAAAGCCGTGGACATCGCGAAATCGCACCGCTCCGAGCGGCTCATGTGAGCTGACTCTGCAGGACTGGGAAAGGTAAACCCTTGCATGCAGTGTGTGATTTCTCAGACACACTACTTCTCCACTGTGAAGCGCGGTATCTGAGCTAACATTAAATAAAGCCGTGGTGTGTGTGTGTGTATATATATATGTATATGTGTATATATATATATATATTTTTTTTTATTTATTTTTTTTTTTACAGTAATTCCTCCTCGATCGTGGGGGTTGCGTTCCAAAATCCCCCGCGATAGATGAAAATCCGCGAAGTAGAGACCATATGATTGTGTGGTTATTTTTATATATTTTAAGCCCTTATAAACTCTCCCACATTGTTGACATTATTAGAGCCCTCTAGACATGAAATAACACCCTTTAGTCAAAAGTTTAAACAGTTTATATGTATGTATATATGTATATACAGTCATGTGAAAACATTAGGACACCCTTTGAAAGCATGTGGTTTTTTGTAACATTTTTAATAAATGGTTATTTCATCTCCGTTTCAACAATACAGAGATTAAAGTAATCCAACTAAACAAAGAAAACTGAAGAAAAGTCTTTTCAAGATCTTCTGTAAATGTCATTCTACAAAAATGCCTATTCTAACTGAGGAAAAAGATAGGACACCCTTGCCCCTAATAGCGAGTGTTACCTCCTTTGGCTGAAATAACTGCAGTGAGACGGTTCTTGTAGCCATCTACCAGTCTTCGACATCGGTCTGAGGAAATTTTACCCCACTCCTCAATGCAGAACTTTTTCAGCTGTGAGATGTTTGAGGGTTTCTTGCACGCACAGCCCTTTTCAAGTCACCCACAGCATCTCAATGGGATTCAAATCTGGACTTTGACTTGGCCATTCCAGGACTCTCCATTTCTTCTTTTCAGCCAATCTTTGGTTGATTTACTAGTATGTTTTGGGTCATTGTCATGTTGCATGGTCCAGTTCCGCTTCAGCTTTAATTTTCTAACTGATGGTCTCACATGTTCTTCAAGCACCTTCTGATACACAGTAGAATTCATCGTGGATTCTATGATGGTGAGCTGACCAGGTCCTGCTGCAGCAAAGCAGCCCCAAACCATGACACTTCCACCTCCATGCTTCACAGTTGGTATGAGGTTCTTTTCTTGGAATGCTGTGTTTGGTTTACGCCAAACATGTCCTCTGCTGTTGTGTCCAAATAATTCAATTTTGGACTCATCTGTCCAAAGAACATTATTCCAGAAGTCCTGGTCTTTGTCAACTTTATCTCTGGCAAATGTCAGTCTGGCCTCGATGTTTCTCTTGGAAAGCAAAGGTTTCCTCCTTGCACACCTCCCATGCAAGTTAAACTTGTACAGTCTCTTTCTGATTGTAGAGGCATGTACTTCTACATCAACAGTAGCCAGAGCCTGCTGTAGTTCTCGAGATGACACTTTAGGGTTTTGGAGACCTCTTTTAGCATCTTGCGGTCTGCTCTTGGGGTGAACTTGCTGGGGCGACCAGTCCTGGGCATGTTGGCAGTTGTTTTGAAAGCCCTCCACTTGTAGACTATCTTCCGGACAGTGGAATGGCTGATTTCAAAATCTTTTGAGATCTTTTAAATCCCTTCCCAGACTCATAGGCTGCTACAATCTTTTTTCTGAAGTCCTCTGACAGCTCTTTTGTTCTCACCATGGTGCTCACTCTCACTTCAACAGTCAGGAGCACACCAAACTAAATGTCTGAGGTTTAAATAGGGCAAGCCTCATTCAACATGCAGAGTAACGATCTACTAATTATGTGCACCTGGTGTGATATACCTGTGTGAGATCTGAGCCAATTTAAGAGGGAATACATGTGAGGGTGTCCTATCTTTTCCTCAGTTAGAATAGGCATTTTTGTAGAATGACATTTACAGAAGATCTTGAAAAGACTTTTCTTCAGTTTTCTTTGTTTAGTTGGATTACTTTAATCTCTCTGTATTGTTGAAACGGAGATGAAATAACCATTTATTAAAAATGTTACAAAAAACCACATGCTTTCAAAGGGTGTCCTAATGTTTTCACATGACTGTATGTGTATATGTATATATAAACTGCTCAAAAAAATTTAAGGAACACTTTGAAAACACATCAGATCTCAATGGGAAAAAGAAATCCTCCTGGATATCTATACTGATAGAGACTGGGTAATGTGATAGGAACGAAAGGATGCCACATCGTTTGATGGAAATGAAAATGATCAACCTACAGAGCCCTGAATTCAAAGATGCCCCAAAAATCAGAGTGAAAAAATTATGTGGCAGGCTAGTCCATTTTGCCAAAATTTAATTGCAGCAACTCAAAATTGTACGCAGCACTTTGTATGGCCCCTGTGTTCTTGTATACATGCCTGACAACATCGGTGCATGCTTCTAATGAGATGACAGATGGTGTTGTGGGGGATCTCCTCCCAGATCTGGACCAGGGCATCACTGAGCTCCTGGACAGTCTGAGGTGCAACCTGGTGGCATTGGATGGACCAAAACATAATGTCCCAGAGGTGTTCTATTGGATTTAGGTCAGGAAAGTGTGGTGGCCAGTCAATGGTACCAGTTCCTTCATCCTCCAGGAACTGCCTGCATACTCTCACCACATGAGGCCAGGAATTGTCGTGCACCAGGAGCCACTGTACCAGCATAGGGTCTGACAATGGGTCCAAGGATTTCATCCTGATACCTAATGGCAGCCAAGGTGCCTTTGTCAAGCCTGTATCGGTCTGTGTGACCCTCCATGGATATGCCTCCCCAGACAATCATTAACCCACCACCAAACTGCTCATGCTGAATGATGTTACAGGCAGCATAATGTTCTCCATGGCTTCTCCAGACCCTTT
>NC_053155.1:161286035-161391035 GCF_016835505.1 Polypterus senegalus
GTCATATTTTTGTGCAGCACCAATAAATATTCATAAATATTCATCTTGAGATCTCCTTTTGTATTGAAGGGGAACTGGTGGTATGAGTCAGGGGCAATGTGGTCACTTTAAGATTATTTCGACATTTTAACCCACTAATGTCCAACAGACATTGCAAGAAACTTAAAATATATCTGGCCTAGAAAGATAGGGATTTACTCTCTTGTAAATAACACTATTTAGTTTTTGACTGCAGTGCAGAGATAATATGAATTTCAGGCACTTTCCAATATGATTTCAAGGCTAGTTGTATAGGGCAGTGTTATAATATTGCAAGAGTCTGGGTTTTAAGGGGGTGGTTCAGGGGGTGGGGGTGAGGAGAAGATGAAAATACGCTGTACTGAACAGTTAATTCTACTTGCTGCTATATAAACTGTTGTTTGATTAGTCTGAAATGTGTTGCAGTAGACCATGTACCATGACACCTTTTCTCCCCTCTCATAATCAAAAGCTGTCAAATATTTATTTACTGTATATATCTATTTCTGTAATCATCTGACTTTCCGTCCTTGTATTCAGCCCAGTTCATTGACTGTGTAAGGTTTGTACATTTTCTATTAATTTGTTTTGCTCAGTTTTGCTTCCACTGCCCAAGAACATGTATGTTGAGTTAATTGGTGAATTAGATTTGGCCCTATATGTGTGAGTGAAGATGCCATCCAGGGCTTATTCTGCTTTTTTCCCCCATAGTGTTCTGTTGCCATAATGAAAAAGCATTTTCAGAAAATTGATTCTAGGATAGATTATGGATGCATTCTTAGTTAGATCGCATATTTAAAAATATATATATGTTCTGTTTCTAAAGTAGCCAGTGTTCAATTGCAGTATCCTCAGTTCAATTTATTTGGAAGCTATCCAAAGTAGAATTTTTGTAATATTTGCAAGAGCAGGGATTTATTCGCAGTGTTATGGCGACAAATATGAAATTTCACTTGTACTGGTGCTCTGTTTTGTTAAATGAAGAGGAAGAAAAAAAACAAAACAGCTCACAAGACACATACTGAAACTGCAAAAATGCAGCAAAGTAAAGGTCAGAAAGAACATTTGTTAGCTTTTATAGTAGCCATTTTGTGACATTACATGATAGTTAATTTACTTATGGATTCTATCAATGTTGATTTTTGCCTTTATAAAGAAATTGGGGTTTCAGGCTTTCCTTTGAAAATAAATTTTACATTTTACAACTCATATGTTTAGCAAACAAAATTTAATTTTAGCTAAAGGATACTGAGTTTGTGGTGTTTATGGAACTTTTTTCTTGGTCAAGGAGCTCATGAGAAATTACATTAACAAAGGCTAGAAAGTTTCTTTGTAGCTAATAAAATTAAAGAAACCCTCTAAGTATCAAGTGTTTTAAAATGTAGTTTTCTATATTGACATGCTTTTAGGTTTTTTTGTTACGCCACTAACGTTCTTGAGAAAAAGATGTCTCTGCAAATTAGTTAACAAAACATTTATCTTAATTTTTAGTGAATGTAAGATAATTACAAAATGTAAATGATTTCTTTTTAATTGCAATGTGCCTTTTTTGAAAGTGAAAAGAGCAAATAAATGGCAGAGAGACGGCCATATTTAGTGTTATACATAATGAACACTGTATCAGGGTAGCCATCCCCACCCAATCAATAAGTGGTATATCTGCTGTCCACTACACTAGTAATTGTTTTGCCATTTGCCAACTCCATGTTTTTGAGTGGCTAAATCAGGATCTGTTTGTTTGTTTATTTTTTTAATTGAGAATTATTTTTGGTTACTTCATATTTTCATATACAACAACAACAACAACATTTATTTTTATAGCACATTTTCAACATTAATTAACATAGAATGAGAGTAAGGTGCAATGGCCAGGGGGAACAGAAAACAAAAAAAAAAAAACTCCAGACAGCTGGAGAAAAAAAAAAAAATCTTTAGGGATTCCAGACAATGAGACCGCCCAGTCCCCTCTGGTATGATACATTGTGATCTAATTTATGTTATTAGTACGCTTTGTATGTAATACAAATATGTAAAATACAGTGGTTTTCCTGTATCTCAAAAAGGTTAGATTGATGAAAGACTCTAAATTTGCCCTGTGTGTGAATTTGCATGTGTTAGACTGGAATTTCTCAAATAAATTGTGACGTGTAAGGTGAGACTGAAGCTGCGTTGCAACTACTTTTTCAAAGGTAATTAGAAAGAAGGGGTAAACTTGAAATGGATCTATAATTATTAAGTTTATGTTGGTTTAGCTCTGGTTTTAGTAATGGTCTGATTACTGACACTTTTTGGTCATCAGTAACTGCACCATTCAGCAATGAACTATTGATAATGCTTAGAATGATTATCTGTTGAGATGTTTACTAGTTTAATTGGTACTGTATAAGGAACAAGTAGTAGGTTTCAGTTTAGATATTATAGTTATGACTTCATGTTATGTTAACAAATTAAAATTACCAAAGTGATGTATGAAAGGTGAGACAGGATTTGCTAATCTAGTATTTGAAAGGTGATGCTGAAATCTGGGATTTGCTAAGTGGTCTGTTAAACCTGGCATTTAATACTAAATGGTATTACTGGATATACTGTGTATACTTTTACACTAATAAAGTGTATCCAAACAAGGATGATAAAGATTCAGAGGCCATTAAGATTAATGTTTAAGCAGCAATAATGACTTATTTTGCAAGAACTAAAACTAAATTGTGTTAAATAAGAAATAGAAAAGCAATATAAGTAAATTGCAGTCCTCCTTTTTCTTGCTAAACTGGAATAAATGTGCTAGGAATTTCTCAATTGACAGCAGGAGTCACCGCTTCATTCAGATAGCAGGCTGGTAAGATTCTACTTTATATACAGTAACAATATTAGCCCTCTTAACTTTAACACAAAAAGTTACAAGGGCTAAACTTGTGGGCACAGCTAGCCAACAGCTGTTATACCGTGTTTCCCTGAAAATAAGACCTACTCTGAAAATAAGCCCTAGCATGATTTTCAGGCTGCTCTGTAATATAAGCCCTACCCCAAAAAATAAGCTGTAGTCAAGATTATAAGCTGAAAGCTATGGCTGGGTTTATTCTTCACGCGATGCGTGTGCCCTAAACATCTATTAAATTCCAAGGACACCTTGCCACAATATTTCTAAAAAGGATGTTTAATGATTACATCCATCAGTTTGGGGATGTGCCCATTCCAGCAGCATTGGTGCAAGACAGAAACAAAATCTCTGGATGGGGCATCGGCTCATCACAAGCACACGCATACACTGGCATCATTGTAGCTTCACCAAATCCCCAAACCTTCATGTCTTTGGATGGAAAACTGAGCACACTGTGGAAACCCACCAGGAAAACATGCAAACTCCAGGCAGGGATCACAAGGGACGTGACTCCCTGCGAGACAGCACTGCTACTGCTCTGCCACCCCATATGTGTAACTATTAGCAGTATTCATTATTTAATCAAAGTTAACAATTTATCTATAAAATGTAGCATACATATTTTAATGCATTTCATCATGAAAGTGATATCAAGTATAAATCTTAAGAATTCTAAATGTGCAGAGAGCTGGAATATTATACAGTTAATGTGTTCTGTGTGGTGATGCTGATGGTATTGTAAAAGTGCAAAAAAAAAAAAAGACGGGACAGAAAATGGTATGCGAGAATTTTAAAATATATCGAGTCATTACTTTGGGGAATATGGGACTCTTAAATATCTAAGCACCAAGAATGCATTTGTATGTCGGCATCACATTGAAGCGCGCACCTTGATCCTGGAAGATCCTAAAAGCGTAGCAAGAAATTCAGGCTGAAATTCAGAGTTTGAATGTGGAGAGTTATGACAGTATTTCAGAAGAAGATAACATGACTGTATTTAGATAAATGTATATTGTCGTACATAAATAAATATAAGACATCCCCTGAAAATAAGCTCTTGTGCATCTTTTGAAGCAAAAATTAATATAAGATCCTGTCTTATTTTTGGGGAAACACGGTAAGTGACAAAACTTTTCAAAAAGCATTCATTTTCTCAGGATTAACGGCGTGATGCAGAAGAATAAATTCCCAACAGACTAAGTACAATTTTAAATATATAACTTTTTAAAATTATAGTGGGATCTTTAATGTGCTTACCTTCGCTCTCAGAAGAATGCTCCCAATCATGGGCATTAAGCTTGAATGAAAACAACATCCAGATGTCCCAGGTACCTCATTGTTTCCTCAGTAATATATAGATAGATAGATACTTTATTAATCCCAAGGGGAAATTCACATAATCCAGCAACAGTATACTGATACAAAGAAACAATATTAAATTAAATAGTAATAAAAATGAAAAAAATTAAAATAAAATTAATGTTAGCATTTACTCCCCCGGGTGGAATTGAAGAGTCGCATAGTGTGGGGAGGAACGATCTCTCAGTCTGTCAGTGGAGCAGGACAGTGACAAAAGTCTGTCACTGAAGCTACTCCTCTGCCTGGAGATGACACTGTTAAGTGGATGCAGTGGATTATTCATGATTGACAGGAGTTTGCTTAGTGCCCGTCGCTCTGCCACAGATGTTAAACTGTCCAACTTTAATCCTACAATGGAGCCTGCCTTCTTAACAAGTTTGTCCAGGCGTGAGGCATCTTTCATCTTTATGCTGCCACCCCAGCACACCATCGCGTAGAAGAGGGCACTCGCCACAACCGTCTGGTAGAACATCTGCAGCATCTTACTGCAGATGTTGAAGGATGCCAACCTTCTCAGAAAGTATAGTCTGCTCTGACCTTTCTTACATAGAGCATCAGTATTGGCAGTCCAGTCCAATTTGTCATCCAGCTGCACTCCCAGATATTTAAAGGTCTGCACCCTCTGTACACAGTCACCTCTGATGATCACAGGGTCCATGAGAGGCCTGGGCCTCCTAAAATCCACCACCAGCTCCTTGGTCTTGCTGGTGTTAAGGTGTAAGTGGTTTGAGTCGCACCATTTAACAAAGTCTTTGATTAACTTTCTGTACTCCTCCTCCTGCCCACTCCTGATGCAGCCCACAATAGCAGTGTCATCAGCGAACTTTTGCATGTGACAGGACTCCGAGTCATATTGGAAGTCTGATGTATATAGATTGAACAGGACCGGAGAAAGTACAGTCCCCTGAGGCGCCCCTGTATTGCTGCACACAATGTCAGACCTGCAGTTCCCAAGACGCACATATTGAGGTCTGTCTGTAAGATAGTCCACAATCCATGCCACCAGGTGTGAGTCTACTCCCATCTCAGTCAGCTTGTCTCTAAGGAGTAGAGGTTGGATGGTGTTGAAGGCGCTAGAGAAGTCCAAAAACATAATTCTTACAGCACCACTGCCTCTGTCCAGGTGGGAGAGGGATCGGTGAAGCATATAGATGATGGCATCCTCCGCTCCCACCTTCTCCTGGTATGCGAACTGCAGAGGGTCGAGGGCGTGACGGACCTGTGGCCTCAGGTGGTGAAGCAGCAGCCGCTCCATGGTCTTCATCAGATGTGACGTCAGAGCAACAAGCCGGAAGTCATTCAGCTCACTAGGACGTGATACCTTTGGGACAGGAGTGATACAAGATGTTTTTCAAAGCCTTGGGACTCTCCCCTGTGCATTTATTTTAGGTGGAAAATTGAAATCCACTGTGTAATTTTATTCAGTTCTGTAACTACTTTGCCGTGTCAACCTTTGTCACAATGTTGAATTCAGCCTTGCACAACAGGACATCAACTTTTGTGCTTATTCTGTTCTTTGATTTGTATCCTAAGGTTCTTGGAGAAAGCTTCACATGTTAAAGTGCAAGTTAGACAAATGTTACTAAGCTTCTGAAATAGAAATATTCATACTCATTTTTTTCTTTTAATTTGGTAAATATTTGGTCTCATTCTTGCAGAACTGTATATTCTGCCATTTTTATCAATAACCAGCTATGTGCCATAATGTTGGCACCCTCACCTCTATTAGAAAAAAAAAATGTACACTTGATGACAAAGTGATATGCCAGAAATCATCGTAAGTCTGTTGTAAATACAATGTGCTTCCCAATTATTTTTTTATATATAAAATTATTGTTCATTTTTGCAAGCAGTACATATGCATTGTTTGAGATGGCAAGGTTTACTTGTTGTTTATTTTACTAATCAGTGAATAGTATATTTCATTCTTACATGAGTTACTTATTACTGGTTTTAAATTACCTGTGTACATGTATATATTAACATTACAATTGGGATTATGAGTTTTCACCTAAGAATATAAAAGTTAATTTAAAACTTCCATCAAGTCGTCCATTATGATTGTGTAGTTTATTTTACACTGTACTATAGTCATGTGTGGACATAATTTAAGGAATAAGATGGGTATACTTGCACATAATTTTGAGTGTTTGGCTATCTCAACACATTTACATATGGAATATGGTAGTGAACTGGGGTACTTGAAGTAATACCCACATAAATATTGGTAGAACAAAATCTTCAGCCTTGGCTATTATGATAATCCAGGCATCCTTGTTTGATTTTCAGTGCCACATTTAAATAAAATATTTAACCAAGAAAATTCAGTTTAAAAAAAAAAAAAAAAAGTAAATGTTCCCTATGTTAATTATATATCTTAATGATCTTTCTCTCAGTTGTTTGGTGAGTAATAAGGATGAAGAAGACATTTTCTACATCAAAGTCAGAGTTCTGTCTTTTTCGACAGCTTTCTTTTTTGTGGGAGTCTCAAGATGGATATAAACCTTTAACAAAGTGTTTGTGTGTGTTTTTAATATTTCACTCAAAAATTAATATTTTATAAAATAAAAAGTATTTGTTTCCCATTATTGTTGAACTGTAGTATAAATGTGACATTATTTTCAAAGACTGATAAAGAACAAATAGTATCGAAGTAATGAAAACAATCTTTTTAAACAAAACACAAAACTAGGTTATTGAATACTAATTACAATGTTGGTAATAAGTGACTTCTGAAAAAAAAAAAAAAATTAGAAACACATGCTATACTGTTTAGAGTTTTTGACTGTGCAATCAGTATGAACAGATTTTTTTCACCTTCTAAAAAGACTACAGTTTAAGGATTTCTTTATTCTCAGTACACACAATCTAGTGTTCTTCAAACTCAGTCATACCATTTCTTAAGCCTATAATGAAATGGACATGCCTTTACCTCATTCAGCTGTCATAATCTTCATTTCCTAATCATTTCTTTTGGGTTTTTGACTTCTCTAGGGGATGGTCCTCAGTGTAGAGACTATGTTATCTCACTGGGAGTCGTCAAACCTCTTCTGTTGTTCATCAGCCCTTCCATTCCCATCACTTTTCTCCGGAACGTCACATGGGTTATTGTCAACCTCTGCAGGAATAAGGACCCCCCCCCACCTATGGAGACAGTGCAGGAGGTAAAATACTCAAATAGCTATCGTTAAATAGTAGTTGCAACTTGTCATTTGCTCATCATGTATAGCAACTAGTGTCTTATCAAAGCAGACTTTTTAAAGTTAATTAGCCAAAAATCCTTATGGGGTTAAACATGTTTTATACTAAAGAAATGTGTGCCTGGCGTATCAATATAATTTAGGTGAATTTGTCCCCAGCTATAGTTTTAATCTTAAAATAAAAAATAAAGGACAGCTTACTATAATAGCTTGATAGCACACTAGTTAATGCTGATTTCTCTTTGCTCTAGAGTCCTGGATCACCATCTCCGCTTGGGCACTGTCTATGTGGAATATGCAATTTTTGGGGTGTCTGTAGTTTTTCAAACCATAATCCCAAAGCATTTATGTTAGGTTAATTTATGGGTGATTTTGGGTATCTACTTGAATGTGCTCTGCAATAGATTGATGTCACATCCACTATTTGCTTCCATATATGATAATACTAAAATATGTTTAAACCCAGAAGAGTCTACATAAGTAACAATAATCTGGGATTTGCTGATTTAAAATGTGTATTTTGTATTGTTAGTTTGATTTACACTTTAGTTTCCTTTATAAAGCAACTTATGATGATCTGCCATGAGAAGAACAATCTATAAAATTAAATTCCAGTCTCTAGGTTTTATTTTTGCTTCAGCTAAGGGAAAAAAAAATAATTTTAAGTTTTTGGTCCTATATCTCTTTCAGTAAAGTAGATGTATGAAAATGATCATTTTCCACCAAGAACTGGGCTTGTTCTCTGCTGCAAGTTTTAAACATTAGAGGGAAAATCTTAAGGTTACCTAGTTTTTAATTTTAGTCACTTTGTGCAAAGGATTAATTTCCTTATTCTACATTAGTTTTACCTACATGAGCTGATAGACTGATCATTGTTGACTGCCTTGCTTGTGCTTATCCCAATTCAGGTTAAAAAGCTCAGTGTGTTTCTTTTCCAGTTATTTCACTGAAAGTGAAAATGCAGAATTGACTTTATGCATTTAAGTGATCACTGCACTGTAGTAATGTTTTAAACCGGACGCTGTCTGACTTCAAGATCAGATAATCTCTTCATCTTTAGCTGTTCTTAAGGAATGCCATTTTCACTCACTTCTTGCATTTCCATATGCTAGAATTTTATTAATCACTGTAAGATCACTACCCTTGATTTACACAGGTGTAACATGATTTTAAGTCAAAAGATTGCAGTTTGTTTAATTGTCTAGTAGGATTTATGGCAGTTTTATAAGCATAAGCAGAGTATAAGGGAATTTTGCAATATTTGTCATGTGAAACCCTATTTACACATCTGTGTGATACAAATGTTATTGGTTTGTTTGGTTTATGAAGCCAAATATTCTTCATACTTTGTTGTTTTTTCCAGGAGAAGGATTTCCATGAACTGTTTTAGTTAGTACAGTACCATGTAGATGTTTCAGCACCCAAGCTTAAAATGTCTGTTACAGTGAATAGTTAAGTGAGTAGATGATGATGTGATAACCAAAAGTCATAAAGTTAAAGATGTCACATTTCTTTAATAATTTAAGCAAGATTACATTTTTATTTCCATCATTCACTGGTAAAGAATACAGTGGAACCTCGGTTCACGACCATAATTCGTTCTAAAACTCTGGTCGTAAACTGAGTTGGTCGTGAACCGAAGCAATTTCCCCCACTGGATTTTATGTAAATACAATTAATCCGTTCCAGACCGTATGAACTCTATGTAAATATTTTGTTTTAAAGATTAAGCACAAATATAGTTAATTACACCATAGAATGCCTAGTGTAATAGTAAACTAACATTTTTTATAACACTGACACAAAACACCCAGGCTCCCTGCTCAGCTGCACGATGCGCGCTCTCTCTCTCTCTCTCTCTCTCTCTCGCGCTCGCTCCCGCGCTTTCTCTCTCTCTGCGCAGCATGCACCCTTCCTCCTCCCCCCACTCAGCAGCACGCGCCCCCCGAGCAGCACTCGCTCTCTCTCTCTCTTTCAGAACAGAGAGGAACATTTGAACAAATCCGAACTTTAATTTAAAAACAGGAGTTCACGCTAATAGCCTTACAGCCCGATTGCTGTACTGTACAGTAAACACTTTTTTTAAAATGAGTTTTAAGCACAGGGGAAAAAAAAGGAATATTTGAAAAAAGAGAAAAGTAACATTGCATCAATTCACACTACGAACTGAACAATTACCTTTTGAAAAATCTGTAATACAAAAACTATAAACCACCAAGAAAACTAACCTTGCATGAGTCGAGTTCTGGCATGAAGTGAGGAGGAACTGGGTGGAGAGGAGGCTTCAGTTTTGAAGGAGAGTCTGGCTCCGCGATGGAGGGATGTTTTCCTTCAGGTGTTTTCTCTGTTGTGATTTCTTGGGTTTCTTTTGCGGGCAGGCGGGCGGGCAGGCGGTTAGGCAGGCACGTCTGACCGAGAACAATGCAACACGCGCAGAAATCACAGTACCCAAAACAATGTAAAGGGTCTAAAGCAAAGTTTGGGCACCTGATATGGTTAGTGCTTAGTAAGACTCCCTTTGGCAAGTACCACATATTGCTTTTTGTAGCCAGCTAAGTCTTTCATTTTTTACTTGGGGCTTGCAAAAGCCTTCTAATTTTACAAAGTTCTTGGGCTGGCTCACATGCACTGTTCTTTTGTGATCTTCAGTGATGTGTAGGTCGGGGGACTGTAAGGGCCATAGGAAAACCATCAGCTTCCACCTTTTCAGGTATTCTGTTCTAAATTTGAGGTGTGTTTCGGATAATTGTCTTGTTGTAGGACCCATACTATTTTTAACTTCAGCTATTTTACAGATAGTGTGATATTTGTTTCCAGAATTTGCTGGTATTTACTTGAATCCAGTGACATGTTCCCTGTGCCACTGTGTGCAACACAAGCCCAAAGCATGATTGATCCACCCTCATGCTTAATAGTTGAAGAGGTGTTCTTTTCCTGGAATTGGACACTTTTTTTTTTTTTTTTTCTGCAAACATACCTTGCAAAATTTGGGAACAAAATTTTCTGTTTTGGCGTAATCAGTCCATTAGACTTGTTTTGCAAATGCATTAGTCTTATTTAGATGCTCATTTGTAAACTTCAGGCTCTGAATTTTGTGGTAAGGATGCAGGAAACGTTTTCTTATGAACGTCATATTTGTTCAGGTGTCACTGCACAGAAGAACAGCGCACCACCACTCCAGAGTCTAAATCTTCCTAAAGGGCTTTTGCAGTCAAATAGGTTTTTTATTTGCCTTTCCAACAAGCAGGCCTTTCAGAAAGTTTTCTTGGTTTTCCAGACCTCAACTTAACTTTCATCTTTCCTGTTAACGGAGGCCAACGAAAAAACTCTTAATCCCAGACCACCTTAAATTCCCTCACACCTCCTCATCAGCGTCTTTTGTTTTGCAAATGTGTCGATCAGCACTGGCAGCAGGCAGCCTGCTATCCAATCCCCCACTGATGCAGCTTTAGTTCTCCCATCTCAAGTCTGTTTATCTGGATGTGAGGTGCCTGGAATTGTATAGGGCAAATAATCTTGTTATTTGGAACAAATGTTTAATGTGTGTTCCGTGTCTACAACGATCTGTGTAAATGTGAGATGATTGGAAATGCGAGGCAAGAAATGTTGAACACAAATCTAAAACGGAACCTTTTTTTATGTTATAGTACTGGTGACAGCATTTTGACATGGTGTATAATGTGTGAAGACTGAAGTCCACATATCAATAAACACTTCCACAAAAGACACAGATATAACAAAACAAGTGTGCATTTCTTTCCAAGAATTTAACCAAAGAAAAAAGAAATTGAGATAGCGTATGACATACACACACTCCCACATATACGTCTGCTTGGCTGGTGTAGAGGTAAGAACTGCTGTCTCCAAGTTGAGAGGTGGCAGGTTCGATTCCTGGTCTTTCATACATCGAACTGTTTTGAGTATTGAGAGACTATTATTTTTACTTTTATAAAATAAAAACATACAGACTCAAATAAATCAAATGTAACAGCCGGTGTAAATTTATGGTACTTGTAAAAGTTAGCATTTTGTTTCATTATTCACTTCTATTCTTGGCCACGTTCACGCTGCACTAGATAAACAGACTTCAGCAGGGAACTTGGTCTACGACTAAAGCTGTGTTGGTGGGGGATGGGATAGCAGACTGCCTGCTGCTTGACACATTTACAAAACAAAAGACAAGGGCAAAGGAATTTAATATGGCCCATGATTACAAGTTTTTTTCGTAGGTTTCAGGGATGTTGTTAACATAATGAACTAAGAAAACCGCTGTCTGAAAACACTATCTTCTTGCAGCCTTCTACTGCTTAGTGAGCATCAATTAGGCTGCTGCTTAGAGGAACCCATGGCTGCTTATAGTTAGGACTAGGTTTGAGAACTCTGAGAATTTATACAGCTTTGAAATGGGCATCACCTGGGGTTTCCTAATAATAACTGTAAACAAGCCATAGCCCTAACAAGCGAATTAAGTTCTGAGACCTGTGTGTAAACAGAAACAAATAAAATACCTATGTAACAGCTCATCTTTACGCACCATTAACCATGTGGAAGGAGATCTCCGAGGAAGACAGGAATAGTTCAATCAATCAGTCTTTATTGAGTCACAGATGAGTACATGCATTCTACTGTGCAAGGCAGAAGAGCAAAGTTCTGCTTTTCAGGTTTTTTTTTTTATATTCTCTCCCTCCCCCTTCCCCCTACTTATAAAAAAGCATAATATCGTTTAACTATGCATTTCATTTTACCGTTTGTTTAGTGTACGTGTCAGAGAGTCCCAAAGAAGGAAAGGTCATCTTTCCTGTGTCTAACAGACGTGTTCCTAGAAAAGGAAGTTGTCTTAGGTCAGCTTACTGCACATTGTTGTATGACAGACGCCTGTATGAATAACCTGCCATTATAGCAAAACGGCTTTTAACCCTTGATAGCTTGCAAGCAGTTACATTTTCTTTCACATTTCCCCCATTTTTTAAATTTTTTTTTATTAATATAAAGTCCAAGGAATAGTTAAAGCATTGGGTGTCGTCTAACGGACACAGGGAAGTGCACAACAAAAGAATAGACAGACAATAAGTGCCTACCATGATAGTGAACTGAGTAAGGGACACTTTCCAGCTGGAAAATAGCGAATGGAACCAGTCAAAAATTGACATCAGTGTAGTGGTTACATGATCAGTAAATTCTTTTTGGAGCGACTTTAGCTTATTAAGAGCCATAGTATAGGACCCATTAGGAGCAGTTTTGTTAGGAATTAAAGTCCAACATTTCTCTCCAAACATGACACATACTCCCTCTTTTTCAGCAAGAAGCATGTTGAAGGCAGTGCAATTTTGCTAAGCCATTTTAGATGTGGTATTCAGCTGACTTGCTAGGGTGGTATGTGTTTCAATGGTAAAATTAACATTGTTGTTAAGTATAATACAAATAATTAATCCATTTGGTATTTTTAGTAATTTTAGTGCCAAGTATTATGAATGAACAGAAAACAGAAGTCTCATCTAAAGCTTTAAGTGATGAGGAATTCCCTTTGGTTACCCAATAGAACTGAACCAGATTCTGAAGTCTGAATTGGAGGGGAGAGAAGGAAGGGAGAGAAAACAAATGTGCTGGTGTGAAGAAGTATGATTTGGTAATATAAATAAGGCATAGAGAGCATAACTCTCACACATGGAGGCAGCGATCCCCTTAAGAAGGAACTATCTGGTTTGGGTTCACGAATCCAGAATATATCTGCTAGCTTTCGATGTTGGTCCTGCAGTTATCTTTTTGGACAATCTTATTTTTACACCCACTACCAATACAGACGGCCCCTGGGCCAGATATATTAAAAATGATGTGACAGGTACCAGTAAAGTATCCTACTGTTTCATTTCTTCCTGTATTTTGAAAGCATTCAAATTTACTATCTAGGAAATAAGTGACTTGTCCAGCCGGTGGACTCTTTTTGGTGATTGGCCACCAAGTAAAATTATTATAACTATACATTAAAGAAGAGAGAGAATTATTATTTGAACCAGAGCCCATGATGCAAAAGAAAGGACAACTAGTTTTGCTATTGCTTAACATAAAAGCTGAACAAGTAGTTAGGTTATATGGTAAAGGGACTGCTAAGAGGGTTGGTCTTGATGCAGTGCAAGCATAGCAAGAAGTCTTATGAATTAACAATGTAGAGTAATTAACCCATTGATACCAGGTATTATTCTAAAGATGGTAAGGAGAGTACGGATTCAAAAGTGAAACTGAAAGTACAAGAAAGGAAACAAAAAGAAATACATGATGTAGAACAATCAATTAACCTGCTCCAGTCCACTTTTTGCAATGGAAAATATGTGTCCTAAAGGGATATCCTTCAACTTTCAGAGTGTGGAGTACTAAGCAGTACTTGGAATGGTCCTCTCCACATGGATTGGTGCCAGTGTTTTCGCCATGTGTCTCTAATGAGAACCCAAGTCCCAATTGGTACAGAAATGGACATTTCAAGTAATGAGGTAGTTCTCCATGTTTCCCTCACTTATTCATGCACTTTCTGTAAGGTACTACACAGACCTGAAAGAAAAGATGCAAGATCATTATCTATTGTATGGAGAATAATTTTGTCTTGCGGAAGGCACATTGGCATGAGGCTGCCAGTAAGAGTCTTAAATGGAGAGAGCCCTATCTGGCAACAAGTCCTTCCCCACAGACCAGCCAGAGCCAAAGGCAATGCATCAGGCCAAGATAGGCCTGCCTGTTCAGATTTTTGGCAGTTTTTAATTTTAAGGTGGAGTTTACACGCTCCACCATCCCATTACTCTGTGGATGGTATTTGTAGTAGTAACAGAGATCAGTCTGCAGCCACTGAGACAGCTCTTGTAACAAGTATTTACAAAGTGAGTTCCATTATCATTTTGCAATTTCTTAGGTAAATCCCAACAAGGGATGATTTCTTTAACTAGCACTTTGGCCACTGGATTGGCATCTGTGTGCTGCCATGGGAAAGCCTCCACCCAGCAAGAGAAAATGTCTGAGTACCAAGCTATATTTATGCCCATGAGATGGGGTTAGTTCAATAAAATCCATCTGCAGATGTTCAAAGGGCCCTCTGGTTTTGGTGTTACAGCGGGACTTACCTGCAAGCCTTTTCCTACATTAAATCTTTGGCATAGTGCACACCTTTTACAGAACTAATCAGCAAAGTTGGAAAACTCCAGGGTGTGATAGGATTGTTCCACCTGTGCCATCATTGCATTTCTGGACGCGTGGTCCAGACCATGCACAGCCTTTGCAAACTGGAAATGAAGCTTTTGGGAGAAAAGGATTTTTAGTTAATGGATGGATCTAAATTTCTTTCAGGTCTTTCCCTGCACCCTTTTTTTGCCACGTCTATATCTCCTTTTCTGTTGCTACAATTTGTAGAGAGAAAACCGCATCCTCGTGTGACTGTCATTCCTCCTCCTGTTGTAGGGATAAAGAGGTGAGGTGGGATCCCGGGCAGCTTTCTTTGCCCACATGTCTGCTTCCACATTTCTCTCACTCACTGGATTCATTTTCCGCATGTGAGCTTGACACTTCACTACCGCAAGCACAGCTGGTAGCTGTATGGCATCTAACAAACATTCGACCAGCACATAATGCTGAAACAGTTTTCCACTACTTGTTTTATAATCCTTGAGTTTCCACAATGAGCCATGGTCATGGCAGACCTCAAAAACATACCTAGAATCAATTTAGATAGTCACTTGTTTCTCTTTGAGCAGTTGGCAGGCACTTATAATGGCATGGAATTCAGCAGCCTTTGACAATTGATTTGACTTTAGAGTGCCTGCTTCCAGCAGGTGCATATCCTGGACGATTCCATAACTACAGGAAAAATTCAGTTACAATGAATATCTTTACAACAAAATTTTCATTACAGCAAAGTATTTTTATGGTCCGACAGTTTCCCCATATGGCATGAGTCTATAGAAATCTCATTACTACGAAATACATTCAGCAGATACTTTGATTACAACAAAGTTCCCAAAAGACCTTGAAATGCCTGAATGAATCATCCACAGAGCAGTTAGTTCTGTGGTCGTAGCTCAGTTGTGCACAATGATCCCCAAAGAGAAACATTGTTTTTTTTTTTTTTTTTTTAAAAAATTCTTTCTTTGGACTTTCCTTGTACTGTTTTATTTATTTTTTTTTTGTTTTCTGTGGTTTTCAGTGATACATTTTGTTTATTGTTTGCCAACATTTGAAAAACATCCATTGGAATTTAACTCCTTGTCACCCTCCTATAGAAATGTCAGACACCAAAAAATGATAACTGTTCATATTAGAAAAAAAACTAAATTGTTGCAGCTCTCGATTATGGCAAAAAGAAAAAAAGACATTGCCAGTGAATTCGGAATTTCACCATCGACACTGTCAACTTTCTTGAAAGACAGAGCAAAAAAAGAAGACAAATCTTGGGTTGCAAATGTATGCGAACTGCTGCATTTGAAGATGCAGAAAAGCAGTTTGGATGTGGTTCAGTGATGCTCATTCAAGAAACATTCCTATTAATGCGGCACTCATTCAAGAAAATGTGAGGTTTCTAAACTCTCTTGAGACCTCACCCGAACGGGACAACATGCCGAACAGCATCCTGAAGTGAGAACACTGCGTCTGTGGAAGACTTTTTATCTGTTGTCGGGGCAACAGCAGGCTCACAGCTCTGCTGCTGCTCAGCACTGAAACAAACAGAGAAAATGCAAGGAACAATGTAAATGCAGGGAACAGGATTACTTGGCCACTAACCTGGTCACAACCCTGTCTGATTGCTGTGTCTGTGTATAGGAGAGTGGCAGATCCCACTATAATAAATAACCGTGCTGTCTGTTCCTGTTTCAAGCTGAATAAAGGTGATTTTGCTAAAGTACTGAGACTCGGCCTCATGTTTTGGGTTGTAAGACAGGGACTTATAGTGCACCTACGATCTTTTAGGATTCGCTTCTGTGGCACTTCACTTGCAGCGCTGTGAGCCTGCTGTTGCCCTGCCCCAGCAACGGACAAACAATCTTCAACAATCACAATTTAGAATGCAGTTCAGAGTGACATTCCCGTTTAGTTGGGGGGGATCCCAAAAGAGTTCAGAAACCTCATATTATAAAGAAGAAAAGGATGATTCGGCTTCTGATTAATACCTGTGCTGCCCACAACATTGTTCCGCATTTAGATAATATTTGCGCTTGAAATCCTCCCACCCAATTGCACAGCAGTGCTTCAGCCATTGGGTTTGGGCATCATTCTCACCCTGAAGGTGTATTATCGCAAGGAGAAAAATTCTCGTCAGCATAACTTGTAGACGGGAGAAGATTAAAATTAACGCGAAAGAAGCTATTGAAATGATTGCAAACGTCTGGACGCAAGTTAAAGAAAGCTCTATAGCAACAAATACAGAATTTTGTTGCAAATTTTGCAAAGAAATATTTTTTAGGTTCCTGGCAGTTCGTTGTAACAAAATTTTACCTGTAGTGGACGGGCTTCCATCATCCAAACTTAAGGAACACCCATCTACAGACACTGTTGCTCCTTCTTCTAGTGGGGTCTCTTAAATCATCCTTAGGTTTGGTGACAGCTTGTATTTCTTGTTCAAAATTATGTGGCTCTCCATCTATTTCTATTGGCAGGAGAATCACAGGGTTCAGTGTATTGCATCATTTGAAAGTAACATTAGCAAGAGAAACAAACATATTTTGATAATAAGTTGCCCAAGCAGCTGTCAAATGAGATGTTCTTCACTGTACTAAGATGGAATGTACTGCATGTGGTACCTTAACAGTTAATGGACTCATGAGAACAACATCTGAGCATGCTAATACAGCTTCTGTTGCTGCAGCAACTGCTCTCAGACATGCTGGAAGTGCAGTGCCCATTGCATCCAGTATCTTGGAATAGTATGCAACCGATCTTTGTCTTTCTCCATGTTGTTGAGTTAGTACTGTAGTCATATACCCCCCTTTCTCGTCCACAAACAGAGTGAAAGGACGAGAGTAGTCTGGAAGCCCTAACGCGGGCGCAAACATTAAAATTTGTTTTGTGTCAGGCGGCTCCGTCCATAATAATTTATCAATCAAGGCTAATTTAGGAGAGATTGGTAATGCTCC
This sequence comes from Polypterus senegalus, assembly GCF_016835505.1. Taxonomy (NCBI): domain Eukaryota; kingdom Metazoa; phylum Chordata; class Cladistia; order Polypteriformes; family Polypteridae; genus Polypterus; species Polypterus senegalus. The sequence continues at coordinate 161,303,597 of NC_053155.1, forward strand.
GTCCATAATAATGTATCAGTCAAGGCCAATTTAGGAGAGATTGCTAAATCTTGGAGTGGATGTGCTGTTTCAGCAAAATCTTGAACCATTTGCCGGCAATATCCCAACATTCCAAGGACGGACATAACCTGCTGTCTTGTATTAGGATGAGATCAATTTTTAATAGACAGCCTCAATCCTACCATTAGACAGTACACATTCACCTGCAGTCAAATCATGACCCAGGTTTTCACTTTTCTTTTAATCAGTTACAACTTGTTTGGGACACCTTGTGCCCGTTTTCCGCTAGGAAGACCAACAAAGCCCTTGTGTCTTCTTTGCATTGTTCCTGAGTCTCAGAGCATAACAACAAATCGTCTACATAATGCACCAGAGGACTACCCCCTTTGGTCATTAACCTTCCAATTTTTTTGCTAATGCTTGTCCATATACACATATCCTCTGTATATACCTGCGGCTTTACAGTCCAGGTCCAGCGCTTCCCTTCAAACGTGAATGCAAACCAGAACTAGGATTCAGGGTGAACAGGAATAGGAAAGAAACCAGAAGAAAGGCAGTTGTGACAAAAGGAAGACTGCTGTTCCAACCAGTTCTGCTGAGATATAACAGTTCATTAGGCAAATAGTCTGACAGCAGCAGCTAAAAAGCCTGAGAGCCAGACTTCGTCATAATGCAGTCCAAAAAAATCATGCAGTACAGTGAAAAAGATCTTGATTACTGTAATCCAAGGGGAACCCGGGAGAGCAGAGATTCTTGTCATTTTGAGGAAAACATGAACAACCCAGGCAGCATAGGAGCATGTAATGGTGGTGGTCAGTGTAAAGGCACTGTGTGTCCTAAGTCTCATCCTAAGAAGTTCACTGGGAATAGAGGGCTGAATATGAATTGATCTTTCAACACGACACTTGAAAATGTGGCTTGAACAGGTGAAGAGAGAGAGAGAGAGAGAGCCCGAAGACGGTGTTCCCATTCTGCCACTGACTCCTCATCTTTCTGCTTAGCATGTTTTAATTGGGACCAATCGGTACTGTTATATTTTTCGTTTTATTTATGGTTGTATCCGAGTCCACTGAACATCAAATTGGCCACTCTCCGCCCCCTATCGTCCCAGCGTCTCATTCCATTGCAATCTCACATCATTATAGCTTCCTTCCATTGTCTTAAGTCCATTCTGCTGCATTTGGCTTATACATATCATCTAATTGTTTCAGTGCCATCACAGACTTCTGTCACCCTACTTCTTTTGGGTTCGGTAATTCCTGCACCACTTCCTTTATCTCTTGTAAGACCCAATTCCCATGTACCAATATAGTGGGACGATTCTGGCCACTAACCAGCTGTTGTGGGTTAAACCTTGCATTGTGCACTTCTATTAGTGGTGCTTGAAACAACGGACCCTTTCCTGGCCAAAAAAGGAGAAAGTGTGAGTGAGGACCTGGAGCGTTTTAAGTGCTTTTGCTTGGCAGCAACAGACGAACGAGTCAGACGGTGTTGCAGCCGTTCTACTTCACTTCTCTCATCCTCCTCATCTTTAATGTCTTTTTCTTCCTCATCATCACTTGAAGTGGTGGTGTTGGACTATTGTCCTCATAGGGAGAGGGAGTGCATTCTGTCGCTAAATCAGTGAACAAAAAAAATTCTTTTTTCTTTTTATTTATATTTTTATTTACTTGTTCTTTCTTTTGTCCTGACTTTTGGGGTGGTTCTTACATTACCAAGAACATCATTTCTTTTTCTGCCATAATTTTCATTTTGTTTTGCAGTCCCTCATTGCGTTTCTGCATCACTCCCAGGGATCTATCTTTAATTATCAATTCCCATCTATCAAACATTTACATATTCTATATGGCCCTTGACTACAGCATCCTTGTGTATTTCAACATACAATTTTCCTAACTTCCTGTATTTCACTCATATCACCAGAGCCTTCTACTGATGACCTGCCACCGCTCTGTTTATTCCACAGTTTACATTCTTATAATTTGTAAAATCTCACCCTGGTTTCTGTTCTACATAGCGTCTTGGAGAGCCGCCTTTCTTTCCCTTTGGTACATTTTACGAAAATAATCCTCCAGACAGAGACTCCTCATTCACATCCTTTTTTTTTTTTTTTTTAATACTTTCCCCATTGTGACCTCCCCATGTCACTTCACTCCAAATCCCTTCCTTTCCCTGGGTCACTGTTTGTCATTTCCTTCTTTAGTAGACTAACAGTCAAGCAGGTTACTGTTCATGGTTTCCACAACAGACTTAAATCATTGAGTCAGGAATATAACCAGACTATCAAAGTGAAGAATATGGCCCTCCCACTTAACGGTGCTTTTCCTGACCGTGAGGTGCTTACCAACTATCTGTTCTTTCCAATCTCTCACCCCGCATTTTTTATTCTGTTCCTTTAAAAAGACTCAGTCTCGTTCCAGGGAGTGCACTAACTCCGCATTCCCAGCACCTCACTAATTCTTTCACACTTCACTCTGCTCACTGTCCTTTTACTTTAGAAACTCCCCAACAGGGAGGTACTTTCCCTTTTTACTAATTTTCTACCTCTTCCTTCTAATTCCTAGTCTACTTAGGACTCTGTCTCATTCCAAGAGGCACTCTTATCATTATGTCCCCAGTATCTCTCTCGGACAATAAAGCAGTTGTACTCACCAGTCACCAATCTTGTTCCTGTCTGCAATTTGCACCTTAAGAGTTGGTTTTGCTAAAGTACTGCAACTCAGCTTTGTGTTTTGGGGTGTAAGACAGGGACTTATAGTGTGCCCACAGTCTTTTAGGATTCGCTTCTGTGCCGCTTCACTGCAGTTCTCCGACAGGGGGGGAACTGAGGCTCATGGCTCCCAGCCTGTGGACAAACCAGTTGTAACTATCTTGTTGGTCCTCTGTGGATCCCTCACTTGGACTTTGACCCGGAGCCTGCAGCTGCCACCTGTCCTTGTTCGGGCATTAGAAAAACTGTAGAAGAAGATCTCTGAGGAAGACGGGAATAGTTCAATCAGTCTTTATTCAATCACAGATGAGTATTCTACGTTGTAAGGCAGAAGACCAAAGTTCCACTTTTCAGTCGTTTTTTTTTTTATAATTTTCTCCCTTCCCCTTACTTATTTAAAAAAAAAAGCATAATCATTTACCTATGCATTTCATTTTATATTGCGCAACTCGGCCAACCGTGTTTTGTGTACGTGTCAAAGGGCTTCAAAAATGGAAAGGTCATCTTTCCTGTGTCAAACAGAAGTGTTCCTAGAAAAGGAGGTTGTCTTAAGTCAGCTTATTGCAAATTGTCTTATGACAGACGCCTGTATGAATAACCTGCCGTTATAGCAAAACAGCTTTATCTCTTAATAGCTTGCAAGAAGTTAATTTTCTTACATAACCACAAAGCTCATGTCAGATTCTGAGCAAAGTTTTTACTTTTAAGAATGACATCTTTGAAGGACTTGATGCTATGCTTGATTTGCAAGTACTTCTTAGTATGACTTTGAAATACTGCAGTGTGTAGTTTTACAGTTCAAGTGCATTAAATTCAAATACTACACCTGGGGGCGATCTGCTGCAAGTTCTGCATTGTTAGTTTTCAGTCTCTGCTTAGAGTACAGGCAATGTTTCTTATTGTACCGAAGAGTACTTATGTTGTATTAGTGCTTCTTGAAGTTTCACATCAGGACCCCTCAACCAGATTGATTGACACTGTATCACACCACTTGTGTTGCTGTGTTGTGAGCATATGATGAGAAAAAAAAATTCGGCTAGTTACTTGTTCATGCCCCTCCCTGGACAAAGGGAGATTAAAGTGAGAATGGTTAGAAACAGGATAAAAAGTCTCACAAGGCTGTGTCAATCCTTTCAGTGGCGTCACAGTGGAAAAAGTAGATTACACCACAAACACATCTTCTGCTCATGAGTCAGCAACAGCCTCCTGTGACTCAAAAGTTTCTGAGAAACACTGGTGTAGGTGTTTGAGTCTATATGACTAGATCTTTGCTCAGGACTGCCTGTTAACTAACCAGTGCCCAGGTCTACCAGCAAAGGCATTATCCCTGCCCCCATAACCCAGCAGTGGAAAAAGCTGGTATGAAAATGTTTATATGTACTTGGCTCATTCCAGACCTGAAATGCAGCAGAAGATCTAGTGTATGAAATGTAAGCTTCCTCTGTGTCTAATGATGAACAACATTGTTTAAAGGACTGTCATACAAAATAAATTTGAAAGCATAGGTTTGGATCAGTACAGAATTATACAGATATAGTTACAAACTGTTTACTTGTTACTTCACTATGATATAAAGTGTTTGTGTGTGTGTCTTTGTTGTTTTTTTTTAACATAATTGGGGTTGTACCCCCTAAATCTACTGGAAATGCTAAAACTATTGGAAATTGTCATCCAGGCAAGATTATTGTTAATCTACTTGCTGAAGTATCGCCAGTTCCTAACTTAATACAGGGAAGGAACATGACTTTTTTTGCAGGCAATTGAATGTTTATGCAATTTTACAATGTGTAAGCATTTGCCATTACATAGGCTTTATTTGGTGACTGCTAATACACAACTAAACTACTACTGTTCTTAGCAGAGATGATGTATGTAAGGTTTTTTGTTTGATATATGTGCATTAAATTGGCTGTAATGACATACGTACCATTGTATTCTCCAAATGAAGACGAAAAATGATATGTAGATGTGTACTATATGACATATGGTTTTGAAGAAAAATATGCATTGCATGAATAGTCACATGAAAACCTTGCATGATTTCTCTAATATGTATATATATGTGTGTCTGTGTGTTTATATATATTTGTCACAATAATGAGACATACTCTGATAAAGGTGTGGGGCAGCCACCTGTATATTCTGGTATCCTGGCTGCAAAGTTGTTTTTTATCACAATAAACAGCACTGATGTGCATACAAATGAGTTCCAAAACAAGACTGAAGGAAAAGGGAAGAAGGGCAGGCACCTGTTATCTACCAGGGTCCTATTTGTAGGACATCTTGATGTATAGCCATATCTGTTGTACCGAAGCAACTGTGTGATCCGGGGTACATTCACAGCAGACTTGAGGTTGTGTGTCACAACACTTCCGGGAAGGCAGCCTTGTGCCATATAGCGTGTGGGCGGCAGGTTGTGCTGTGTGTCTTTGGAGGCAGCTTCTGACGTTCCCTACATGTGACGGCGAGTCTGGACATGTTGTGCTAGTTTGCTGGGACGGAGAGATTGACGCAATGTAAGTAAACTATCTACATGTCCATATTTCTAACTTGTATTCTAATCACACTTACATCAACGTTATTTTGCGACATTTCCCACTGTCCTGTGAAGAGGACATTGGGATGATGGCATGCATATAGTGCGTATATCTAAAGTGCACCTTATCATTTTTTGCGTAGTGAGACATGTCAAGAAGCTGTCTCACCCTGCATGAAGTGTCACAGCTTCTGGAAGAGTGTGAGGAAGAATACTCGGAAGCTACTGTCTGTGTGCTACCGCCAAATACCAGTGAATTGTCAGACAAAGATGAAGGGGATGAAGACGTTGCCAATGCAGGAAATGTAACTGTTGCGGAAGTTCCTGGAGAGCTAGAAGTCAAGTAATGCGTTTCTCATTCAGCGCTCTTTGGAGCTTTTGCTTGTTGTCTGCGTACTGCGTTCACAGTCAGTTCACGTGAGCCGCTCGGAGTACATGCATCGAAGGTTCTCAGCTGTGCTTGTGCTATCTTGTGCGATCTTGCAATGTCCACAGCTTTATTTAATGTTAGCTGAGACCCAGGACTTAAGTTTCTCTCTGAGTTTGTGCCAAACACTATTCTATCCATGACCATCTCATCTTCATTTGCATAAGCACAGTCCTTCACCCGCGAATACTTAGCGGCAGTGTGTCTATTGGGATGGACAGCCTTATACAGGCAGGCACTCAATTACATGGGAGACGTGACGAAGGACGCAACTCCGCCTCACACAGCGACCGAGCTGCAGGCTATGGCCGTATATATGTACGTAAGTAGGTTCCAGATATGACCGTTGCGCGTAGAATTTTGAAATGAAACCTGCTTAACTTTTGTAAGTAAGCTGTGAGGAATGAGCCTGCCAAATTTCAGCCTTCTAGGGAATTAGTGATGAGTCAGTGTGTGTATATATGCATGTGTGTGTGTATATATATATATATATATATATATATATATATATATATATACACACACACTAGCAAAATACCCGCGCTTTGCAGGGGAGAAGTAGTATGTTAAAGAAGTTATGAAAAAGAAAAGGAAACATTTTAAAAATAACGCAACATGATTGTCAATGTAATTGTTTTGTGACTGTTATGAGTGTTGCTGTCATGAAGGATTTGATTATCATTATTTGTTTCAATCAGGTTCGTATTTGGAGGATGTGTTGTGTTCAAGTTACATTCCGTGTTTGTCTAGTCTATCCCTGACCATCTCGTCTTTGTTGTCAACCATTGTAAAGATAACAGGTTTCATTCATCGAAGTGATCACTACCCAAATCGGCACTCGTGAATCTAAGATGTTCAACAGGCATTAAGTTGTGGATTTGCCAGCGAAAATTTTGTGGCAGCGTGTCTATGAACGTAAAAAAGTTTCTCTCGCACTTTTGTTGAGTTTGTGCCAAACACTATTCTATCCCTGACCATCTCGTCTTTGTTTGCATAAGCACAGTCCTTCGCCAGCAACTTTAACTCCGTTACAGCAATTTTAACTCTGTTATAAATTGATCAAAAGTCTCAATTATACCCTGCGTCTTCTCATTAAACTTATATCTTGTGAATATCATATTCGTCTTAGGCATGATAAACGCCAGCAGCAGCGTGTCTATGAACTTAATTTAAACTTAAGGTTTACACCATGCTTTGTTTACGCAGTAGCTGCACTTATGAATATGCTTGTATGCGTCACTCCCTTCATATTCTTTTTCTGCCTTCTCAATTGTGTAATGTGTTTTTTGTTCAGCGCTCTTTGGAGCTCTTGCTTGTTCTCTGCGTACTGCATTCACAGTCGGTTCACATGAGCCGTTCGTAGTACATGCATCAAAGGTTCTCAGCTGTGCTTGTGCTATCTCATCCATGGCTTTATTTAATGTTAGCTAAGACCTGACACTTAAAAGTTTCTCTCGCTGAGTTTGTGCCAAACACTAGTCTATCCCTGACCATCTCATCTTCGTTTGCATAAGCACAGTCCTTCACCAGCAATTTTAACTCCGTTACAAAGTGATCAAAAGTCTCATTTATACCCTGCGTCTTCTCATTAAACTTGTATCTCGCGAATATCATATTTGTCTTAGGCATGACAAACGCCTCAAAGCGGTTATAATAAGTTTTCAGTACCTTGGCATCCTCCTGGGTGAGAGTCAATGTGTTAAAAATGTCTTTTCATTTTTCCTCAGTCCACAGGAGCAGGTAGCTGCATTTCTCACTCTCGTCTTTGCCTTTTAGCGGGCCAGAAAACATCAGCTCCACGTGGCAGGTTAAGAGAGTCCCAGTCAATTCGTGGCAAGGGAACTCCAACAATATCCATGACTGTCCTCTATTCTAACACCATGTCTTGTTTTCACAAATTGTGAAAAATGAAATGATAGCGAGACTTTCTTTTAAAGTATGCAGGGGAACTTTATTTATTACAGCTCTGACATTCACGGCATCCATGCTCCAAATTAACTTCCATAAGAGTAACCTTGAGGTCCCTTTTTCTGGTGCCTTCCTGATGACATGGGTGCCTAAACCATGCCTGATAATAATACATTTCAATGACATATAAATATTACAGTGATCACCTCGATAGACATCTCACCACCCAAAATCGCTACTCATGAATCTAAGTTGTTTAACAGGCATTCCCGGCACAGTGTAACCTTGGTTCACAACCATAATTCGTTCCAAAACGATTTGGTCATGAACCGAAGCAATTTCCCCCCATAGGATTGTATGTAAATACAATTAATCCGTTCCAGACCATACGAACTGTATGTAAATATATATTTTTTTAGTTTTTAAGCACAAATATAATTATACCATAGAATGTACAGCGTAATAGTAAACCAAATGTAAAAACATTGAATAACACAGAGAAAACTAACACTGCAATAGTTCGTGCTATAGCGCTACCAACCGCTGGCTAAAAGCACTTTTTTTAATGAGTTTTAAGCACAGGGAAAAAATGAATATTTGAAAAAATTCGTAATTTAGTAAACCACCAAGTTACTCAATTATCATTCAAGTAAACTAGTATTAGCATTCATAAATATTAAAGTACAGTGCAGGGCTAGAACTGTAATGTGTAGCAGAGATAGGGAGTGTAATAACAAATGAGGTGGGGGTTGTATAATCTTGGGGGATTTGAGTATAGGATTTATAAACAATGATATATCATGAACTACCTGATTTATCATAGCATGTGCTCATTTTTACATTTATTCTCTCATCGCTTTCTGTCCAGTAACTGAAAAATACTGCTTAAAATCAATACTAAAAATAAAAATTCAAACATATCTGTATTGTTGAATTAGTGAATTCCAAAAAAAACTTACGATACTTGTATTCTAACAAACTTTTTAAAGCTGTTTTTGTAATAACGCCCTCTTAAAGTCTGGTTTGTCAGAGAACCACGCTGTTCCAAGTCTGTAGTATTTTCTATTTGTAAGATTTATATTTGCGTCATTAGCAGGTAATTTGTTTTTGCGTATTCATTTTGTTTTTGTTCTTTGTAATTTTTAAATTTTGTTTCCAATTTTGTTTTTGCATTTTCTGATTGGGCTTTGCATTCCCAGTTTGTTTTTGTGTTTGGTTAACTTTTACAATTAGTTTGTATTTGCACATTCTATTTATTTTTGTGTTTTCTGATTTTGTTTTTACATAATCTAATTTGTTTTTGTGCATTGCACCAGAGCCACTGCAAGTCAGAACCATTGGTATGCAAATATCGTGGTGGCAAAAAGTTATAGGCTAAAACTTTAAATAATCCAACAATAACAGCAGCAGTAATAATCTCTAACTGGTGCAGCATAAAAGACATAGATGCAGCAAGAAACAATCAACACGGCAACTCTACATTCAATCTTATAAGAAAACTCTAAAAATATTCTGATACTGTGTTTTTTGCAAATATTAGCAATGATACAGAAAAAAGTGATCATGGGTAAATGTTTAAAGGTGATAATTTAAATGAATTTTATAATTAGGATAGTTGGTTTCAAATGGTGATTTATATATTTGCAGTTTATATGATAAAGTTGTTAATGCTATCACCTTCAAAATAAACTATTTAGCAGCCTGGAAGGTTTAATTACGTGAAATTTGCTTACATTGCTATTCAATAAATATTTCATGTTTGAAAAAATAAAAATGTCCAAAAGCCCACCAATACAGGTCAGTTGCTTCATTTTTCTCTGCATCGTCATGCCTCACGTGCAGTTTTTTTTTTCCTTTACCACCTAAGAGAGTTTTGTCGATAGATCCCAAAGCACCTTTGAGCACTTGCCATCATGAGCTGAAGAATTCGTAGATTCCCTGCACTGTAAACAGTTTGAAGTCTGCAAGAGGCAGGTAGCTGGGATTCATGGCTGTTTATTAGGTCACGTCTCTCATTAATTTTTATTAATTTAGCAGATTCAGGTCGGATTGGAATCGCTTTCAAAATTAAACATTATTCAGTAAGTCACTTAATTGTAGTCTGAATGTAGCCCTAGTAAACTAGAAACATAAAGACTCAAATGCTACCGGTGTGGACTTTTCAATTCATTTATACCATCATGACCTTTTTCCTCCAGGGTTGTTTTTGAGGAGACTACCTTACCCAGCATCGTGATGCCAGCCTGCATCAGGTCAGACTAAATAAGGGGCAACCATCTCTCAATAGTGCTTTATTATTATATGTGGGTGAATGTATGTGGTAAATGGGTATGAAGCCTTAACTACATTGATTTTTTTGTGCCATTTGACATTTGGATATGCTCTAATTGGGCCCCCGGGTTTAACTTATGGATTGTAAATTTTAAACTTACACCAATCTTGCAGACTTACTTGAAAATCATGCTGACTGGAAGCTTCATGTTTCAATAAGTGAAAACAGTTCTGGATGTAGAACTGATTAGAAGTGTTACAGCCTAGTTTTATTGCCATTCTGAATTCAATAAAACTGGAGAGCAAAGATGTAACATCAGACCTGTAAATAGAAGGGGTAGAGGAATCCTAGCTTTTAGATGAGATTAGTCTTGGCCAACAGCTCCAGTGATAAAATACAGATTGACAGTGGAGAGTATCTGCATCCCTTCTTAGTGTGAATTAGGTGAGACATGCCTGACTTTGTGAACAACACTACCAATATTAGAGTAGTGTTAGAGTATAATTTATTAGTCATCATCCACGCTAAAGTCCATCCTTTAGTGAATCAACCTGTCGAAGAAATGCCCATGTGAGCCAATAAGATGTACTTTCAGAATGCAATGAGAGAAACACTGCAGGGTTTGTTAAAGAGGAGGCCACATTAATGACACAAAGGACTCTAATTTGATTATCTAATACAAAACAGGGGTAGATAAAATCAGTATGATAATAATTTCTGAGCATCTCAGTAATATATTGCAGTTGGTGAAATTTAGTAATGAGTTTAGCACCAGAATTGATTACAAGCAATGGTCTGAAACCATTTTTTTTTTAAATAAAACTCTGGGGTGTAAATCCTAAGAGCATTCAGCATCTGAAAAGAGATGAAAAAAAGATGAATCTAAACGGTTAATTCTCTTGCGTCCGATGGCTTGCCTTCTTCCAATAGTGCACCCTGCTGCCGTCTCTTCCCCAGGAAAATGACACAGACACACCCAGCCATTTATATAATCTAAAAGAAAGTGTAATTCATCAGACTAGGCCATCATCTAGTTCTAACGCTCATGTGCCCATTGTAGGTGATTTCAGTTGTTAACAGTGGTCAGAGCGCATGTTCTGACCCCTGTTATGTGGCTATGCAGCCCCATCTGCAGCAAGCTGTGATGCACTGTGTGTTCTAACACCTTTCTGTCATGTCCAGCATTAAGTCTTTCAACGATTTGTACAACAGTAGCTCTTTTGTGGAATTGGACCAGAAAGGCTAGCCTTTGCTCCCCCTATATCAGTGAGCCTTGGGTGCCCTTGATCCTGTCAACAGTTCACCAGTTGTCTTTCCATAAACAATTTTTGGTAGGTACTAACCACTATATATTAGGAACACCCCCACAAGACCTACTTTTTGGATATGACAGAGATATTTGGATACAACAGAGCCGACTATACTTCCTTAGAAGGCTGGCGTCCTTCAACATCTGCAATAAGATGCTGCAGATGTTCTTTTAAATGGTTGTGGCGAGCGCCCTCTTCTACATGGTGGTGTGATGGGGAGGCAGCATAAAGAAGAGGAATGCCTCATGCCTGGACAAACTGGTGAGGATGGCAGGCTCTATTGTAGGCACAGAGCTGGACAGTTTGACATCTGTGGCAGAGTGACGGGTGCTGAGCAGGCTCCTGTCAATCATGGAGAATCCACTGAACAGTATCATCTCCAGACAGAGGAGCAGCTTCAGCAACAGACTGCTGTCACTGTCCTCCTCCACTGGCAGACTGAGGAGATCATTCCTCTCCCACACTGTGCAACTCTTCAGTTCCACCCAGGGGGGTAAATGTTAACATTATACAAGATTATAGACTGTTATACCTGCCTCGCACACTCCACCTTGCATTTTTTAACTTGCACTGCTTTTTTTTATTGCTCTTTAATTAATATTGTTTTTATCAGTATGATGCTGCTGGAGTATGTGAATTTCCCCTTGGGGATTAATAAAGTATCTATATGTCTATCTACTTCTGAACCACTGATCTTGCCATCACAACGTGGCCCCGGTCAAAATCAATCAGATCCTTATGTTTGCCCATTATTCCTAATTCCAATACATAACCTACAAGAACTAATGGTTCACAACTACCTAATATTTCCCACAGCTTGACAGGTGCCATTGTAACAAGAAAGTCAATGTTATTCATTTAACTTTTCAGTGGTTTTAATGCTGTAGCTGTTCTGCAATAAAATATTTTGTGTGCTGGTGGAATACCTAGCATTTACACAAACATTTGTTACATCTGTTTAGTATTTGGTATGTCGTATTTGAGTTTGTTCCAACATTGTTCAGATATATGCTTTACAAAAAAGTTACAGTGAAGCCATTCTTTCTTATACTTCTACTAAATGTTAGCTCACATAAATTGATTGTTATAAATACATCTTTGTTGAATTTGTTTCACCAGAACCAAACAAATATGGCTTATTGAGATATTGCTTGCTGCTAGGTTTATTTTGAGACTCTTTTAGAATATTGCTTAAATAGCCTACACAATCAATACAAATGATTTGGGAAAACATAATCTCCATATTTTATAAAGCAAAAGATTGCAGGTGATTTTATAAATAAGTGTATTTGTTCTTCAGGCATTTTAGCATTTGTTTATGTCTGTTTTTCCACAGATTTTACCTGCTTTGTGTGTTCTTATTTATCACACAGACATCAATGTAAGTATGACAAATGTATAGATTTTAAGATCTGTCCAAATACTGAGAAACACCCTGATGATTTAACTTGTGTGTTTTTGTTTTTGTGTGTGTGTGTGTGTGTGTGTGTGTGTGTTTGGTTGATGCGTTTTTTTTCTGCTGTGTCAGATTCTTGTGGACACCGTATGGGCATTGTCCTATTTAACAGATGGAGGGAATGAACAGATACAGATGGTGATTGATTCTGGGGTAGTTCAATTTTTAGTTCCCCTCCTGAGCCACCAAGAGGTTAAAGTTCAGGTGAGTAATTTTCCAAGGTAAAAATGTGTTTAGAGTATAAACATTTTGAGATCAAACAAGTTTGTTCATCCTTCTGAATATGGCACTGTACAGCAAAATTTCAGGCTTTGAAGATTTCAAAGAATTTGTTTGCTGAAACTCTGCAGTGACTTTTCCCGTTTGATCAGTTCACATCATACATTTCTAAGTAGGCAAATCACAGGTCTGTTGTTTAATATTGTATTAATGCTGCTCAGCTCTATTCAATTTACCATGTAAGTTCGAAAATTTTCCTGTTGCACAGTATTTTAAACTTTTGATCTCGATGGTTCAGGAAGAGGTGTGATGAGGGTACTTCAGCATCTCCTATTGGACATCACTGCACCCAATATTTGTAATTGGTAATATTACAGAGATGATTAAACGCCATTGACTGGTGACATAAAATTACTGCCAGTTGGTTCTGACCAAAGGCAACAAGTTTTCTTCTTGGGTAATTATAGCCACTTTTCCACTGCATAGTACGGCACGACACGGTTCAGTACAGCTCACTTTTGCGGGGCTTTCCACTGGGAACAGTACCTGGTACCTGGTCCTTTTTTTAGTACCACCTCAGCCGAGGTTCCAAGCGTGCCGAACCGTTACCAAAATGTGACGTGTAAACACTGCTGGTCACTGATTGGCCGGAGAAAATCGTCATTACTGCGTCACTGGCTATTCTTTTCTTTAAAGGTACAGACACGCGGAAGTTTCGAAAGTTCTCCAGCCACTGAGTGTTTGTAAAACCGGGAACAATCACATCCCACCACTCTTTAGCACGGTTAAATGTCCAAACAGATGGTCTGTTGCGGCGACTTTTTTGCAAAATGTGGAAGATCTGTAATATACAGAATCAGCATTTTAATGTTACTCTCGCAGTTCATTTTATGCTTTGCAACAGTGATAAAAGTTAGCTAGTGATGTGCTTTTTTTAGATGCTTAACCTTGCGCGTCATCGAGCTTAAGTGTTGTCGTTGTCTGCGTGTTGTTGTAAAAGTTCCACGGTGTCACTGCAGTAGAGGCGGCGCAACTATAACGACACGCGTGAATAATCCGCCCACTCTAAAGCGGTACTAAACTGCAGTCGAAACGCAAACCGAGCTGAACTGAGCCGAACCAAGGTGAGCTGTACTGAACCGTGTCGTGCCGTACTATGCAGTGGAAAAGCGGCTTTACTGAAAGTTCATACTGTCAAAAGTTCTTACAAATCGCTGTGCAAATAACTTTTCCATTCATGCATCCATTATTGAAGCTGTAAATACTTCTGTAACATGAAGCCTGAGCCTATTCTGGCAGCATCAGGTCTAAAACAGGAAATTGCCCTTGACACAATGCATTAATCTCCAAAATATAACCAAAGTTTGACATTTTATTTATGTTTTTGATTAACTTACTATTCGCTGCCAACCAGCGACATTCATGTCTCTGGTGACTCTTCCTATGACTCAGTAGATGAATTGGGAGAGGATGGGTGGTCATGAGGTCACTGGAAAGGGGTATGTGGCATTCCCCATATCTTTGCAAAAGGACAAAGATCTAAGTCTCGAGTCCTGGTGCTTCCTGTTTTGCTATATGGTTGTGAGACATCCATTGACCTGAGATAAAGGCCTTGTTCATATGTACCCAGTGCTTTTTTTTTTTAAAATAGGAGCCTTTCTCCATTTTTTAAAAGAAAAGAACCATAGCACACCATTTTATAAAAACATGTTCATCCACATGAAAACGAAAGAGTCTGCTGTCGAGCATGAAATAGACATTACATAGACAACAAAAGGAATTTCATCTAGATTAATGTCTCAGTCAAACACGGGAAGCTCTGCAGTCTACTTGTGACTTTAGAGTTTATAGTGAGCTATAGAAAGATAAGCAAATAAATCAAGGTAAATAACATTTGATCTGGCGTTTTATATAGGTAACATATAAATGTCCGTCCATCCCATCCATCCATTATCCACCACTTATCCGAGGCTGGGTCGTGGGGGCAGCAGCCTAAGCAGGGAAGACCAGACCTCCCTCTCCTCGGCTAACTCCTCCAAAGCACCTCAAATGACTCCTCTCAATGCGGAGGAGCAGCGACTCTACTCTGAATCTCTCCCGGATAACTGAACTCCTCACCCTATCTCTAAGGGAAAGTCCAGCCACCCTGCGGAGAAAACTCACTTTGGCCGCTTGTATCCGTGATCTTGCTCTTTCGGTCACTACCCAAAGCTCGTGGCCGTAGGTGAGGGTAGGAACATAGATCGACTGGTAAATCGACAGCCTTACCTTTTGTCTCAGCTCTCTCTTCACCACGATGGACCGTTGCAGAGCCCGCATTACTGCAGATGCCGCACCGATCCGTCTGTCAACCTCCCGCTCTATTCTTCCCTCACTCGTGAACAAGACCCCGAGACACTTGAACTCCTCCATTTGAGGCAGTAATGTGTTCCCAAACCGGAGAGAGCATTCCACCCTTTTCCGGCTGAGAACCATGGCCTCAGATTTAGAGGTGCTGACTCTCATCCCTGCCACTTCACACTCGGCTGCAAACCGATCCAGTGAGAGCTGGAGGTCACTGTCCGATTAAGCCAACAGAACCACTTCATCCACAAATAGCAGAGACGAGATTCTAAGGTCACCGAACCAGACCACCTCCGCTCGTTGGCTGTGCCTAGAAATTCTGTCCATAAAACTTATGAACAGAATCGGTGACATAGGGCAGCTCTGGCAGAGTCCAATCTCAACAGGAAACGAGTCAGACTTATAACCAGCAATGCGGACCAAGCTTCTGCTCCTCCTGTAGAGGGACTGAATGGCTTGTAACAATGAGCCTTGTACCCTGTACTCTTGGAGCACACTCCACAGAATGCTTCGGGGGACATGGTCGAATGCCTTCTCCAAATTCACAAAATACATGTAGACTGGGTGGGAAAACTCCCATGCCCCCTCCAGGATCCTGGCCTGGGTGTAGAGCTGGTCCAGTATTCCATGGCTGGGACGGAATCTGCATTGTACCTCTTGAATCCGAGATTCGACCATCGACCAAACTTTCTTTCTCAGCACCCCTGAACAGACCTTACTGGGGGGGTGTTGAGGAGTGTGATCCCCCTATAGTTGGAGCACATCCTCCAGTCACCCCTCTTAAAAAGGGGGACCACCACCCCGGTTTGTCAGTCCATTGGCACTGACCCCGATGTCCATGCGATGTTGCAGAGAGATGTCAACCAGGACAGCCCCACAACATCCAGAACCTTGAGGAACCCAGGGTGAACCTCATTCACTCCAGAGGCCCCGCCACCTCGGAGCTTATTACCTACCTCGGTGGCCTCGGCCCCTGTTATGGATGGGCCATCCCCCCCGCCCCCCCCAGAGTCCTCCAGCTCTGCTTCCTCTAAGGAAGACATGCTGGTGGGATTGAGAAGATCCTCAAAGTATTCCTTCCATCGGTCAATAACATCTACAGTTGAAGTCAGCAGGACCCCATCTCCACTGGACACAGTGTTGGTGGAGTACCGCTTTCCCCTCCTGAGGCGCCTGACGGTTTGCCAAAACCTTCTCGGTGCTGACCGAAAGTCATTTTCCATGGCTTCCACAAACTCCTCCCATGCCCGAGTTTTTGCCTCTACAACAGCCGATGCCGCCACACACTTGGCCCGCTGGTACCCCTCAGCTGTCTCTGGAGTCCCACTGGTCAACTTGATGGCCTCTCGAACCTTAGGTTTCCACCACCATGTTCGTGGATTGACGCCACAAGAGGCACCGACAACCTTGCGGCCACAGCTCCGTTCTGCTGCTTCGACAATGGAGGCTCGGAACATGGCCCATTCAGACTCAATGTCCTCCGCCTCCCCCGGAATGAGGTGGAAGTTCTGCCGAAGGTGGCAGTTAAAGATCTTTCTGACCGGCTCCTCCACCAGATGTTCCCAGCAGACCCTCATTATACATTTGGGTCTGTCTGGCAGCTTCTCCTGCCATCTGATCCAACTTACCACCAGGTGGTAATCAGTTGACAGCTCAGCCCCTCTCTTCACCCGAGTGTCCAAGACATAAGGTAGCAGATCCGATGACATGATTACAAAGTCGATCATCGAGCTGTGACCTTGGGCATCCTGGCATGTTACCTCTCTGGCGGGGAAGGAGCCTGAACTGATGCGAGAGGTTGAGAGCTACCGGCTAGATATATTCGGGCTCTGGAACCATTCCTCTTGAGAGAGGCTGGGCTTTGTTCCATTTTAGAGTTGCTGTGGGTGAGAGGCATCGGGCAGGGTTGGGCTTGCTTATGGCCCCCGTGCTCAAGGCCTGCACGTTGGGATTCTCCCTGTTGAAGGCACAGGAAAACAACCCTCTCGTCCGAGTTGGGGGAAGGACTCTGACTGTTGTTTAAGCTTATGCGCCAAACGACAGTTCAGAGTTTCCAGCCTTCTTAGAGTCCCTGGAAGAAGCGCCACGAGACGCAGCTCCTGAGGACTCTATCGTCCTGTTGGGAGACTTAAACACTCACGTCGACTACAACAGTGAAACCTGGAGAGGTGTGATTGGGAGGAACGGCCTCCCTGATCTAAACTCGAGTGGTGTTCATTTGTTGGACTTCTGTGCTGGCCATTGATTGTCCATAACAAACACCATGTTCGAGCATAAAGGTGTCCATAAGTGCACTTGGCGCCAGGATGCCCAAGATCGCTATATATAAATGTTTTTTATATAAACACTATCACAAACCTAATCGCAAACAGGACTTTACACGATACCTTGGCAAGGTCTGTAAGCCCTGCTGTTTCTCTTTAAGGACATGCATGTAGCAGATTCACTGGCAGGATGACGCCCAACCTCTTGCTGCATCCAAACGGTGCCATCTTTCGCTTTTATACTTGTTGCAGCTGCATTGTTCTTATATGTGAATGGACATTTCTTGTTGGGAGGGCTTCTGTTCTCTTTCTTCGATGTAGAGCCCTCATCTGAGTTCACCTCTGTTATAGCACGTCTTTTATTTGAAAACTAACAGTGTCAGATCAGGGTGTTGTGAACATGACTGAGAAAGTCACTGAAAAGTGAGTAATTAATCAAAACACTAACTTTTGCAAGTACCATAAATTTACACTGGCTGTTACAGACTCAAATAAATGAAATGTATGTTTTATTCTATAATAGTAATAAATAGCTGTTCACTACTCAAAACAGTTAATGCATGAAAGCCCTGGCATCGAACCCGCCACCTCTCAACGCAGTTCTTATCTCTACACCAGCCAAGCAGACGTATATGTGAGAGTGTGTGTGTGTTTTGTATCTTATCCCAATTTTTTACTTTGGTTAAATTCTTAGATAAAAAGGGTTGTACTTTTGTTATATCTGTGTCTTTTGTGAACGTATTTATTTGATATTTGGACTACAGTCTTTACATATTATACACTTCACGTCAGCATTTGGCCAATTATTAGCAGAACATCAAAACTGTGTTCATTTCTTACCTTGCATTTCTTGTCATCCTAGATTTACACAGATTATTATAAACACAGAGCACACATGATATGTATGTGTTCCAAATAATGTATTATTTACCCTGTACAACTCAAGGCACCTCACACCCAGATAAACAGGCTTGAGATGGAAAAACTTTGTGTACGACTAAATTTGCATTGGTTGGGGATGGGATAGGAAGCTGCCTGCTTCTGGTGCTGATCGACACATTTGCAAAACAAAATACGCTGACGAGTCTGCAGTTGTGTGAGAATTATACTTCATTAAGAAAACAGTTTTTTTATATGAAATTTTAAAGGGTTTTGGTTTTGGCAAACTATGTGGAAGTTGTTTTTAATTACGTTTTTTTAACACAATTTAAACATTACTATTTTACAAGGGGGTACCCAAATTGGAATTGGGGGGAAAATAATAATTTGAATAATGTTTACTTTGTGAAACTTTATTCTCCTTCAGATTACTCTCCGTGTGTGTGTGTGTATGTATATGTATGTGTGTGTATATATATATATATATATATATATATATATATATATATATATATAATATACTTTCATTACAACGAAGTGCCCAAAAAGACATTGTCACCCTCCTATAGAAATGGAAGACACAAAAAAAAACATAACTATTTATATTAGGAAAAAAAAACTTTACATTTTTGCGGCAAAAAAGGAAAAAGACGTTGCCAGTGAATTCGGAATTTCACCATCGACGATGTCAACTTTCTTGAAAGGCCGAGCAAAAAAAGAAAAATCTCGGGTTGCAAACGTATGTGAACTGCTGCAATTGAAGATGTTGAAAAAGCAGTTTTTATGTGGTTCAGTGATGCTCGTTCAAGAAAATATGAAGTTTGTAAACTCTCTTGGGACCTCTCCCAACTAGCCAGCACGCCGAAGAGCATCCCGAAGTCCGATCTCTGCTTCTATGGAAGACTGTTTATCTGTTGCCGGGGCAACAGCAGGCTCAAAGCTATACTGCGTCTCTCAGCTATGTTGTGTCTGTCTTTTAGCGTGACCCAAATCTTTTGTAATTTGCTTCTGTGTTGCTTCACTACAGCGCTATGAACCTGTTTTTGCCCTGCCCCGGCAATGGATAAACAACCTTCCAGAGACGCTGCAATCACGCTTCGGGATGCACTTCAGCGTGTCGTTCCCATTGTGTGGGGAGTGGGGGGCTCTCAAAAGAGTTCAGAAACCTCAGAATATGAAGAAGAAAAGGATGATTTGGCTCCTGATTGATAACTGTGCTGCCCACAACATGCTTCCTCATTTAGATAATGTTCGCATTGAATTCCTCCCACCCATTTGCACAGCAGTGCTTCAGCCATTGGATTTGGGCATCATTCACACCCTGAAAGTGTATTATCACAAGGAAATGCTATGAAGTCTGTTTGGCTCTGAAATATTTCCTTTTGGTTTTCATAGTGTCTTCGGGACACCTGCATGTGCAAACAATAAAAAAGGCGTTTCAGGCTATTGCTGGTACACAGGCAGAAACACCCACAGTTCCATAAAGAATCTCACAATCAGCCTAATATTCTCATTACCCAGAATTTCAAATGTGATTGGGGCACATAGGACTGATCAGAGTGGAGTTTGATCAAGCATTATTTGAATAATGTACCTCTCCTCCTGATGAATAATCAGACAGTGTCTTCATCAAATATTTGACCTTCGTCAGTATCTCGTTGGTCAGGCACAAGTTTTTGGGGATATGACATTCCCTGCAACTGACCAACAAATATAAGAGGGCTATATGGAACATACCTATGGCACACATTGAGGACAAATGTATGCAATGACCCTTCTTTACCTGAAATGAAGTGATCACTGCATCCTACCACTGGTTCTGAGGAGGAGCTTCCCCCTGGAATGCCCTCAGCAACAGGGCGATGGCCATTTTGCTGGAGAGCCAAGTGTTATGCAGGGGTTAGGTTTGGACCGCATGGACCTCCACCTGTTTTTTGCTTGTCTTCCTTCTTATTAACTTTAAAATTGATGTTTTTTATATTATATATGATTCTTTGTGTCAACAATTCTTTATATAGTTATATACTAATATTTACCGGTTTGAAGTATATTCTTGTACTTCACTTTAACCTGTTCTCATGTTCTCACGTTTGATCTGGAATTATGACATATTAAATAATAATGAATCTGACACATAAGAAATGAAAAGTTTCAGTAAGTACAACGCACACTACTTAGCGTTTAATTTGTCGGCCACTTTTTGCCAGCCGTCTCTTCTGGTTTGGGCTGTTTTTGCAGTGTTGCCCTTTGTGCATATTAAATCATGAAATTTTTCATATCCTTCGAATAAATGGTCCTGCTCCTCTTCTATGAAAAAAAAAATGTGCCCGTTCTTTCATCATTTTGTTACAGCCTATCGAAGACTTGCTGATCATGTTTTGTAGACTCAATATACACTCACCTAAAGGATTATTAGGAACACCATACTAATACTGTACGGTGTTTGACCCCCTTTCACCTTCAGAACTGCCTTAATTCTATGTGGCATTGATTCAACAAGGTGCTGAAAGCATTCTTTAGAAATGTTGGCCCATATTGATAGGATAGCATCTTGCAGTTGATGGAGATTTGTGGGATGCACATCCAGGGCATGAAGCTCCCGTTCCACCACATCCCAAAGATGCTCTATTGAGTTGAGATCTGGTGACTGTGGGGGCCATTTTAGTACAGTGAACTCATTGTCATGTTCAAGAAACCAATATGAAATGATTCGAGCTTTGTGACATGGTGCATTATCCTGCTGGAAGTAGCCATCAGTGGATGGGTGCATGGTGGTCATGAAGGGATGGACATGGTCAGAAACAATGCTCAGGTAGCCTGTGGCATTTAAACGATGCCCAGTTGGCACTAAGAGGCCTAAAGTGTGCCAAGAAAACATCCCCCACACCATTACACCACCACCACCAGCCTGCACAGTGGTAACAAGGCATGATGGATCCATGTTCTCATTCTGTTTATGCCAAATTCTGACTCTACCATTTGAATGTCTCAACAGAAATCGAGACTCATCAGACCAGGCAACATTTTTCCAGTCTTCAACTGTCCAATTTTGGTGAGCTTGTGCAAATTGTAGCCTCTTTTTCCTATTTGTAGTGGAGATGAGTGGTACCCCGGTGGGGTCTTCTGCTGTTGTAGCCCATCCGCCTCAAGGGTTGTGCATGTTGTGGCTTCACAAATGCTGCATACCTCGGTTGTAACGAGTGGTTATTTCAGTCAAAGTTGCTCTTCTGTCAGCTTGAATCAGTCTGCCCATTCTCCTCTGACCTCTAGCATCAACAAGGCATTTTCGCCCACAGGACTGCCATATACTGGATGTTTTTCCCTTTTCACACCATTCTTTGTAAACCCTAGAAATGGTTGTGCGTGAAAATCCCAGTAACTGAGCAGATTGTGAAATACTCAGACCGGCCCGTCTGGCACCAACAACATGCCACGCTCAAAATTGCTTAAATCACCTTTCTTTCCCATTCTGACATTCAGTTTGGAGTTCAGGAGATTGTCTTGACCAGGACCACACCCCTAAATGCATTGAAGCAACTGCCATGTGATTGGTTGATTAGATAATTGCATTAATGAGAAATTGAACAGGTGTTCCTAATCCTTCAGGTGAGTTAGGGGCTTTTCGGTCAGCACAGGCGCGCACATTCATCTCGGATGATCTGATCCAGCTAGACTAATCAACTACACGGCTGCGTTTTAAAAACCGACTGAGTTTCACCGGCATGAAGTCATCCAAGTTGAGGCATCTGATCTCAGATGATTTATGCGACGTACAGAAAATCCCCCCAGGTGTTTGAATTACATGTTGATATATACAAGAAGCGCTAAGAAATGTTGCAGCTCATCATAACCGGATATCAGACTCTTGAATTTGCCTTAGTGTGTGCTGCTGTTTAATAGTAGCTGTGTATATACTGTGTCTTGGGCTCAGTCAGAATTACAGCTTAACATGCTTTCATTTATGAAAAGACTGAAATTCTATAAGTGATTATCCATATCTAATACTTCTTTCTTGAGATCCAGCAAACAGCAGCTTTCTAAGTTGCTGAGCACATTCAAAGCAAAATCATCACCTTGGTATGCTTCACTAACATTTAAACCAGAGTATCATGCTGTCACTATCAGCTCTTGAAGAACTATAACTGTTATCACACAGTAAATCGCCTTCTATTTCACACGTTTTATGCACCCGTATTCATCCTGCTCAGTCGCTGAAAATGCTGTGTCAACACCCACCCTCCATCACCAGTCACCATTCACTGGATGAATATATGCGGACAGCGCGTGGTGCAGTGACTTTCTGTTTTAGAGTTGAAAGTTACAAGGGTTAAAGACTAACAGTAGGACTATTTATTCAAAAACCAAATATGATATTCTTAATACATTTTGATTAAGTTCAGGACCCCAGCAGCCCAGGGTTAGTGCTTGTGTAAGAATGGTTGTTACGAACACTTAATATTTTTCGTAAATTATTTTATTTCTGTTAGTCATTTCAGCTACTTTAATAGTTTCATTTAGTTTTAGTCGTTCATTTTTTTATTCTATTTCAGTTTACAAAAATGTTTTTTATTATAGTTTTTGATTTTAGTTTTTTATAATAACCTTGTTTAAAAACAATATAATAAAACAAGAATTGAGCCCTCTCCTGAGAAAAAGTGAGGAAAGCTGAAATGCTTAATCTTTTTTTTTATTTATTTATTAAGTTTTGACATATTTTAAAAAGGTTTAGAACAGATCCTCCAAGCAAGAATTAGATTTCTTTTCCAGTTTCAATTTATGTAGAGCATTTGTTACCCACTAAATTATAAAATGATCATTGAGATTCAGGCAGTTAAACATATATATGTCTCTGACCTAGTAGTGTAGTATAGACTGTTATATAATTTGTCCCTATCCTCTTTTCTGGGTATGGATAAAATATAGCTGTTAATGGATTAGGAGTGATTGTATCACCAAACCAGTTTTTGAAACTTAATTGAATATTATGGTGCAAAATTATGTTAATTTGGTGCATTGTTTATTTAGATTATGGTATATTGATTATTGGTTATTTATGTCATATCTGCCCTGTACAATTTTTGGATTTCTGCTTGCCTTTTAGGCTTTTGTTAAAAACTTTTAATAATATATTCCAGTGTTCAGTGACAATAAATGGTAAATACCCTGGACGCAGGGTATTAAAGAGACTTTTGATCACTTTGTAAAATTGCTATAACGGAGTTAAAATTGCTGGTGAAGGACTGTGCTTATGCAAACGAATAGGAAGGCAGGGTGTAAAGCTTAACTTTAAATTAGGTTCATATTATGGCTGTAGCAGGAAGTTTGGGCTTTGTATCCAAGTCTTACTTTTGATGAAGATTTCTATTGTCGAACCTCTTAATGCCTGATCCACAGGATTTTGTGCAGATGCAATGCCTCCATTGCGAGGGTTGTGTGTGCTATCTTATCATTGTGATTCTGTTGGCAACAAGAGTTTTGTATTGTGCACTTTCATTTGCCAAATTCCTTTAATACTGTGGTGCTGTCAGTCCAAAGGATTGACACTTGTAGGGGAATCTGTAGTTCTTGTTTGGACAATTTGTCCATTTTGACTGCTACCACCACTGCTGCTGCAAGTTCTAACCTTGGTATAGTGACAGATTTTAGTGGTGCCACTCTTGATTTCCCCATTAGAAATGAACAGTGTGTGTCATTTTCTTTGTTAGTCAGAATGAGGTGTCATACCCGTTTTCTGAGGCATCTCCAAAATTATACATTTGTGCGGTCAGTATTTGACTAAATCCAGGCGATATAATGCACCTGTCTACATTGTAATCCACAAGTAGCTGCAAGTCCTCCATCCATTTTTTCCATTGCCGGACATACTTCCACATCTTGATCCCATGCATATTTCTCTTTACATAGTTCTCTTAGAATAAGCTTGGCAGGCAGTATGACTGGTGCTAAAAATCCAAGTGGGTCATATGTTGAACTGACCACTAACAGAATACCATGTCTTGTAGCAGGCTTATCTTGGAGCTTTACCTGAAAGTTGAAAATGTCGGTCTGTGTGCACCATTGAACACCTAAGGCTCGTTCGACTGGTAACAAATCATGACTTAAGTCTAAGTCCTTTTGATCTATATAGCCCTGTCTTCTTCAGGAATAGACAAACAAGAGTGCTCGACTATTATCCATTTTGTAAGATAAAATCCTCCCTTTTAATCTTGAAAATCTTTGGCCAATTTTATGGCTTGTTCTTCTGTAGCAACTGACTTTAAATAGTCATCAACATAGAAATTATGCAGCACAGTATTAATTGCTTCCTCTGGAGCTGTGCCTCTTGCATCCTCTGCTGTTCTTCTTAAGGCATAAGAGGCACAACTCAGTGGCGAAGTAGCACCAAAAAAGATGCATTGTCATTTTGTCCATTGTTTAGATTACCTTCAGGCCACTACAGAAAACAAAGAAAATCCATGTCTTTTTCTGGAACTTTCACTTGATAGATGAGAGCAATTGGTTCCTCTCTGATTCCTGTAAGAACTCCAATGAGTGTATTAGTTAAATCTGGTCCTTTCAGCAACTGTTCATTTAAGGAGAAGCCTTGGTAAGTGGCTGTACAGTCAAAAAAGACTGATCTTATTTTTCTTTGGATGATATACTCCATGGTGAGATATGTACCATACACTCTCTTTTTCAAGGGTTAGCTGTTCAGTGGGTACCTTGATGGCATATCCTTTGTCTAAAATGTCTTTCATGAAAATTTTGTAATCCTCATGGAATGTTGGATACATTGTAAGTTTTTCTTTTAAGTCCAGTAGTACGTTGTTCGGCAACATGACAATTGTTTGGCACTTTAAGAGTCTCATCTTTAAGAGGCAGATTAATGCAATAGTGTCTGTCCACTAGCCTTGCAGTATCTGAAGCTATGCGCATGAATTTAATGTCCCCCTTTGGCATTTTCTCCTTTTCCTCACAACTGTGCTCTGAAAAGCCTGTATTGTATTGTTGGAGTTACATTTGTTCTATCTCCATTATTGTCACATGATTGACTGAATAGCTTTGCAGTTTTTCTTTGTTTGAGTCCTTTATCAATCTATTAACAATCCACCCACGGAATGTTTTCACAGCATAAAGTCCTTCACTTTCATTATGTATGATTTGCCATGGTTCCATGACTTTGCGGGCATTTGTACTTAACAACAACAATATTAATAATAGAATTGTAATTCCAATATTATTGCTTTGGTCAGCATTTATCTGGGGTAGATCCATATCTTTTAGATTAGACAATTTCTTGAAATTTTCTTGTGTAGGGATGCTCTCCCTTTTCACTGGTACAGAGTTCAGTGTGTACACTTCTGGTAAATCAAAAAATATATTTTCCTCTATCCCACAAACTTGTAACTTCGTTAAGGCTATACACTTTACTAATTTATGTCTATTTATTTTGTCTCTTTCTACAGTGCTGATGTAGATGTGAGACTTTCTTCCTGAAAGACTTAACTGCTCTTGCAAACTTTCTGTGCAAAATGTAACTGAGCTGCCATAGTCTTTTAGCGCATAGGTTTCTACACATCTTTCACTCGTTTCAGACTTAACTTTAACTGGAGTCACAGCTAAGACACATTCTTTACAGGCCCTGGTACCAGTACAAGTCTCTAGTGGTTCCACAGAAATTTGGGCAGAAGAAATGTTCTTCTCTTCCAACATAGCATTATCCTCTTTAGGAGGTGTGGGCTTTATAGTTGGTGCCTTTTTTCTTATTCATATGCAGAATTACTGGATGTAAATGAGAGCATATTTGGCATTTAATCTTTTCTTCACAGTCTTTACTAAAATGTCCTTGTTTAAGACACTTAAAGTATAAGCCTTTAGATTTCAAAAAGTCAGTTTTACTCTCATAAGTTAGTTTCTGAATTGCACTGCATTCGTTAAGATCGTGATTTTCATTGCAGAACAGGCTGTGCTTACCGCTTGTACGTCCAGCCGTCTCCATGGCTTTGGCTGAGGTGTCTGTATCCATTTTTTCGCCTGCAGCAGAAAAGTTTGTAGCAAAACTGCTTTCTCTCAGGACACCTTCCGAAGGATACATCTTTTTATTGGTCTTGTCCTTTTCCTTCTTGAAGGCATGGCTTTGTGGGGCTGAACCGTATTCGGGATCCAAAGTTGATGTTATCTGTTCGTCCAGAAAGTTCACTAGATCGGCGAGAAGTGCTTGTCTACTCTACGTACTTTCAATTCTCTGAACTTTGCATTGCCACGGTGCTAGTAGGTCTTGAGGAAGTTTGGAGAGTTTAGTACAAAGGTTATCATTACTTTCAAATTGTTGTCCATTTTGTAAGTTGGGCATAATGTTTGTACATCCACCTAGAAGGTTCCCATAATCGCTCTGACCTTCTCCATTGTTTGGCTTTATTTGCGGCCGCCCTTTGTCTTTTCTCATATATGCATCTGCTTTCGGTAGCTGGTTTCCATAAAGACTTTCGAGTTTCATTCTGGCTTTTTGATAACCTTCTAATGGTGACAAGTATTTACAATTTTTAACAATCTTGTGAGGTGAACCTTTAGTAAACCGTGCCAATAAGTTCAGTTTATCTCACGGATTCTCTATCACCTCTTCGATATCTTGGTCAAATGCTCTTATAAAGTTAACATATTTCAAGGGATCGCCATCAAATATTGGGATCTTACTGTATGGCACATAAGGCACTTGAGTCTTATACTGTTGTTCTTTTTGTTGATCATAACACTTTATCATAAAGCGGTTGTTGAAGAGGTGCAGGTGCTTTATTTTGTTCAGAAAGTGGTTGCTGAGGATTGTTTTTGCTTTCATTTATATTTGGAAAGTCACAAATACTTGCATCTTGTGGCTTTTCATTTCTTACATCTGGTTTCTGAGGAACATTATTACGATTCAGTTTACTTGGTCTGCGATTGCGTCTTTTAAGAGCTCTCAATTTTGCTTCAGATTCTGCAATAGCTGCTTCCAACGCCAATTGATCTCTTTTAGCTTTCAGCTGTGCTTTAAGCTGTATTTCTTCAGCTTCTCTTTTGGCTTTCAACTGCATCTATTCCATATCTAGAGCCTGTTGCCTTCTTTGGTTCTCTGCTTTAGCCAAAAGCACAGTGTGTGCTGCCTCTTGAGATCTGATGGCACTAATTGAAGTAGCCGCTGAACTTGTGCGACTTTTAGATTTCGCTGAGATTTGGGAGTCTTTAACTGTAGGAGAAACGTCGTCTTTCATTCTGTAATCCCCGAATTGTTTACCAGAAGAATCAGGTTGCTGGTTGAGGCTTTTATTTTAACATACTTCTAATATCCAATCCAATGTATTTCCTGAAAATGTACGAAAAGTTTTCATTTTAGCATCAAAGTCCATTTGTAAAATTTTCTGTGTATCTTTGCTGCTCTGTATAGATAAAAATTTGTCACTTAACCTTTTACATTCCTTTCTCAGGTTAAAGAACTGATTCTTGATAATTGATTCTACAATTTCACAGTCAAATTCCTTTTGTTGTAAATCCTTCACGTGCGCCATCGCATCAGATTATCGTTTGTATTTGTATTCCATTTCTAACTGAAGTTTAGTTGTCACTGAATTGAACGGCTTTCCGTCGTCTTGGAGATGGTCCTTTTGTGATGTCATAATCGTCGAGACTTCCACTAACAACTCTGTGATATAAATAAACATAAATAACAAATAAAATTAATGATATATCGAACAATTATTATAAAAGTAAAGTTGAATAAATCTGACTCTGCAGCTGCATGAATTAAAAAAAAAATGTGTTCAAGTAAAGTACCACATGGGTTTGGCCCAAAGGTTACTACAGATCTACAGTACATTTGTGGTGTAAGAACCACATGCCGAATTTCATCCATCTAGTTGCGTTTTTGGAGTTATTGTGTTTATATACACACACACACACACACACACACAATTCCAAAAAACTATATTTTTAGACTCTGAGAGGTCTATAACGTCAAGATTCACCAAAATATCACCTGAGTGAAGTAGCAGGTGAATTGCTGTCAACAAAAAGCAGTCACCTGAGAAATAAACTGTTACTCACTTGTAATTTTTCTGTCCATATGGTAAAGGTTTTGTTGACCAGCATTTCCCGATTTCAGCCGTTTGAATTACATCTTGATTTACAACAAGGGCAAAAAATGTGGCACGTAAATCACTTTCTATTTCACATGCTTTACACGCCCGCATTCAGCTTGCTCTCTCACTGCAAATGCTGTATGAACACTAGCCCTTCATCACCAGCTGCTGTTCACTGGATTAAAATGTGCAGGTTGCTCGTGGTGGATGACTTTCTGTTTTACAGTTAAAACTTACAAAGGTTAAAGACTAACGGCAAGAATATTTTTTCAAGAACAAAAACTAGAAATATTTTTAGTATATTATTTTATTTCAGTTAGTCTTTCCACTACTTTTTATAGTTTCGTTTAGTTTTCGTTTTTCATTTCGGTTTTGGTAATCATTTTATTTCAGTTTACGAAAATGTTTTTTTAACAATAGTTTGTTTTGATTTTAGTTTTCGTTAACTATAATAACTTTGGTAGTCATTCAGGCCTATGAACTTTGATTTTTGGGTATTGGAGTGAAAGTATTGAAGCAGACAAGACCAGTGCACAGATCCAAAGACTAGTGGAAAATGTCTGTAAATACCGCACACAACTGGTCTGCGTTTTGCCTAAGTGTGAAAGGGGGAATAAGGTTCGGTTCTGAACCCTTGTATAATGTTTTGTTTCTTGAATAACTACAGGCCTGTTTTGTAGTGATGACAAGATGAGGAAGCTAAGGATTAGAGGAGTGTGAAGTGGCAGCAGTGAGACCATCTATTTAATTTGTCTCTTGTCTTCCAAAGTGATCATAAAACTGATTCACCTGATTAATTTCTTGTAGTTAGTGGCCAGTTAAAGCCTCTCCAAACTAATATGCCATCATTTTCAGAATTTTTCCTGCAGCTTAACTTCAGAACTTTTAGACAGTTTTAATCACTTTCTCCAAGATATATAGTACTTAGTTTTGTTGTATTCCTCACAGTTGCCATATTGTAAAGCTTTGTCCTGTTAGTCATCTGAGGTGGACTGTGTAACAACATTGGAAATTAGGAAAAACATTGGCCAGCTCCTTTTTGTTTATTGGATTTTTGCATTCCAAATGAACAAGATAACAATTATTATATGTCATGACATGAATTTAAGAATATTCATTATAACATGGGTAATTCTCCCAGCTAATGTGAAGTGAGATTATCACCTACTAACATCTTGTTCGATTCTTTCTTTCACACTGCCAAAACTAAATTTAAATACATTTTTAAATTTAATAAATATAACTCTGGTTGAGTTGAATTATATTGAACTTAGCATGGGAATATGATCCATTTTAATGTGAAACAGTGTTCAACTGACTCTTAGCCCAGAGATCCTGTAGAATTACTGTTAACAGATTCAGTACATTACCATTGATTTAGTATGGATCAGCACCATATCTTTAACAAATAGATACTTTTTTTTCAAGGCGATCCATGCTTTGAATTAAAATTGTTCTTTTTTTTTTTTTTGCAGGAGCATTCAGTGCACATTTATTTAGGAAAGACCCAGATTTTTCTAACAGAATGAACACATACATATCAAAAGCTTTCCCTAAACCATTTGGTAGCAAGACTTCTGGAGCTCCAATGCACCAGCAGTATATATTGCACTAAACAATTGTTGGAGGTTTTATAATAGACATCTACAGTGGCTTGCAAAAGTATTCGGCCCCCTTGAACTTTTCCACATTTTGTCACATTACAGCCACAAACATGAATCAATTTTATTGGAATTCCATGTGAAAGACCAATACAAAGTGGTGTACACGTGAGAAGTGGAACGAAAATCATACATGATTCCAAACATTTTTTACAAATAACTGAAAAGTGGGGTGTGCGTAATTATTCAGCCCCCTGAGTCAATACTTTGTAGAACCACCTTTTGCTGCAATTACAGCTGGCAGTCTTTTAGGGTATGTCTCTACCAGCTTTGCACATCTAGAGACTGAAATCCTTGCCCATTCTTCTTTGCAAAACAGCTCCAGCTCAGTCAGATTAGATGGACAGCGTTTGTGAACAGCAGTTTTCAGATCTTGCCACAGATTCCCGATTGGATTTAGATCTGGACTTTGACTGGGCCATTCTAACACATGGATATGTTTTGTTTTAAACCATTCCATTGTTGCCCTTACTTTATGTTTAGGGTCGTTGTCCTGCTGGAAGGTGAACCTCTGCCCCAGTCTCAAGTCTTTTGCAGACTCCAAGAGGTTTTCTTCCAAGATTGCCCTGTATTTGGCTCCATCCATCTTCCCATCAACTCTGACCAGCTTCCCTGTCCCTGCTGAAGAGAAGCACCCCCAGAGCATGATGCTGCCACCACCATATTTGACAGTGGGGATGGTTTGTTCAGAGTGATGTGCAGTGTTAGTTTTCCGCCACACATAGCGTTTTGCATTTTGGCCAAAAAGTTCCATTTTAGTCTCAACTGATCAGAGCACCTTCTTCCACATGTTTGTTGTGTCCCCCACATGGCTTGTGGCAAACTGCAAACGGGACTTCTTATGGTTTTCTGTTAACAGTGGCTTTCTTCTTGCCACTCTTCCATAAAGGCCAACTTTGTGCAGTGCACGACTAATAGTTCTCCTATGGACAGATTCCCCCACCTGAGCTGTAGATCTCTGCAGCTCGTCCAGAGTCACCATGGGCCTCTTGGCTGCATTTCTGATCAGCGCTCTCCTTGTTCGACCTGTGAGTTTAGGTGGACGGCCTTGTCCTGGTAGGTTTACAGTTGTGCCATACTCCTTCCATTTCTGAATGATCGCTTGAACAGTGCTCCGTGGGATGTTCAAGGCTTTGGAAATCTTTTTGTAGCCTAAGCCTGCTTTAAATTTCTCAATAGCTTTATCCCTGACCTGTCTGGTGTGTTCTTTGGACTTCATGGTGTTGTTGCTCCCAATATTCTCTTAGACAACCTCTGAGGCCGTCACAGAGCAGCTGTATTTGTACTGACATTAGATTACACACAGGTGCACTCTATTTAGTCATTAGCACTCATCAGGCAATGTCAATGGGCAACTGACTGCACTCAGACCAAAGGGGACTGAATAATTACGCACACTTTGCAGTTATTTATTTGTAAAAAATGTTTGGAATCATGTATGATTTTTGTTCCACTTCGCACGTGTACACCACTTTGTATTGGTCTTTCACGTGGAATTCCAATAAAATTGATTCATGTTTGTGGCTGTAATGTTGCAAAATGTGGAAATGTTCAAGGGGGCCGAATACTTCTGCAAGCCACTGTATCTTGAAGAAATCGAGTTTTATATCAGGGTCTGAAATTCAGTTTGTATAGAGCCACAATGTTCTTAGTTTTTCATTCCAGCTGTTTCCTTAATTACTAGGTAAGCCAAGCTGCTAATTGAAAATATCAATCAATCAACATTTATTTATATAGCACATATTCATACAAAAAAATGTAGCTCAAAGTGCTTTACAAAATGAATAGAGAAATAGAAGACACAATAAAAGATAAACATAAGTCAATATTAATTAACATAGAATAAGTAAGGTCCGATGGCCAGGGTGGACAGAAAAAACAAAAAAAACTCCAAAGGCTGGAGAAAAAATAAAATCTGTAGGGGTTCCAGACCAAGAGACCGCCCAGTCCCCTCTGGGCAATCTACCTAACATAAGTCAAACAGTCCTCTTTGTATTTAGGGTTTTCATGGAAGGACTTGATGATGATGGTCACGTAGACTTCTGGCTTTCAGTCCATCAATGTTGGTGCATCATGATGCTTTGAGTAGGTGGTGGTGGCGCAGGCCGCCACCACAAAGAAACCGGAAAAAGAAACAGAAGAGAGTAGGGGTCAGTATGGATTTTGGAGCCACTGTGAATAGTTATTATGAAGAATTGAACATACAGAGTATCAGTATTAAGTTAAAGTGAAGTTATAAAAAGGCCATGTTAAAGTAATGTGTTTTCAGCAGTGTTTTAAAGTGCTCTACTGTATTTGCCTGGCGAATTCCTATTGGCAGGCTATTCCAGATTTTGGGTGCATAACAGCAAAATACAGTACTTTGCATTGGCAACACATTTAATAAAGCAACATATTGTTACAGTAGAAATTATCTTTTGTTTACAAAATTGGTTGCAGCAAAAACTGAAATCCGTTTTAATTGTAATAGACTCTGGGGAGATTCTGGAGTAGCTCGATTGTTGCCTGGCAGCAGTTTAAAGAGGAAATTAAATGTAGCTATCCAAATTTTAACAAGACAAGTAAGTTAAACTAAAGACTATAAAGTGGATGAAATAAAAACATGCAGCTACTGTGCCTGCCACAAGCAGAGTTTGAGACCCTCTGGTTGATATTGGGCTATTATAAATGTGAGCAATTTCTTGGAGCTTCATATAGCAGGGAAATGGGCCTTTAGGAAATGCACTCTAAGAGGTCTTTATTCCTTTTTGGAGAAACAGTAATTAAGGGCCGGTTTAGTGTTTTTGAGACTGTGTTGTCTTCTCCAGCCCCTTTAAGCAGATAACATTAATATAGCTAATTTAACCAGTATTTTTATAACATCTCACTGGGTGGTAGCCATCTGTACATGCATATTTCCCAATTTGTAAGTAATTTAAACATCTTGGGTTTTAGAACAACTCAATCTTTTATCCAGCTCCTCTATGCTCATTGAATCAAGCTGCTACATTCCTATTTTAACTCAAATTATTTATTCCATTACACTCCAATCTGTATAGAATGTTACAGTATTTCTTAAATATTTTAGTTCTTTCTGTTTACTAATTTTACTTCCAGTTGCATTCAGAAAGCACAGGATTGGAAGCTATGCATTATCAGTTTCAGAGATCTTAATTTAACTTTGATGTCATTCTGGATAATTTATTTTTATGCAAATTATATGAAATGATTTATTCTCAGTATTTTACAGTCTTTTTCTTCAGATACCTCTAGGGAATATGTTGATCTCTACTGAATGAAACATGTTTTATCAGTCAGTATTAAAATGTGTCACATTTGCCTTTGTCTTTTTATAATATACTTCTTCTTATTGCTGTTAAATAAGAGTATGGTGATAAATTTGCACTGGACATCAAAACAGTGTAATGAGTAATTCATTAATATTACACTTGAGCATGCAAAACAATAACATCTATAATTCATTTTAAGGCCAAACAGCTGCTTATGAGTATGCGTTTAGCCATACTCTTTGGATCTGCCCTAGAAGCATAATAAATGCTCAGTTTAACTTTTGGGTGTTTGTTGTGCTTCAATTGAATGCACTGCAAACATGTATAAATAATCATATCCAATAAACATTGCACTTTTGTACTTTTTGAATTGTACTGAGTTAAGTAGCGACAAGATAAGCAACTGTGAGTTTACAGTGAAAGTAGGAGATTAGCATTGAACCAAACATTGGTCATTCTGACTGGGCTTTCTTTCCAAAATGCATTATTTTGAAATTGTGTTTTATTATAATTAGTGTATTTAAATAAGTTAGAACATTGAGTGCCCCGTGCAAATAATTTTAAATATACTCTTTCTGTATTTGTTATCCTTGAGTAGAAACTGGGGGATTTTTTTTCTTTATTGAAGATGGATGAATTTTGCTTTAATGGTTTAATTTACTACTTAATTTATGTATTTTTAGTATATATTTATAAATTGCATTCAAACGGGGACTCAATATTGACTTACAGTATTTGATAGTTGTAGTAGTAGTTGTTGATTTATTAAAACTTATTTTGAACTCATCCAAATGGAAAAGAGAAGTACCCAAGTGTATACCCAAGGAAAGCGGAGTTGTGATGTGTTTTTGTATAAGAGAATTGGCTGATATATTTACTGGTGTGTGCTTCAACCATATTAAAAAAAGAACAAAAAAAACTTGGCATTGTCACCCTTTCATCAGCACTACGACATAAACCCAGCACATTGGAATTTAAAGCTGCTAAGTATAAGACCAGCTACATTAATAAGATGTAGATATGTCTCTGTCTTACCTTGTGAAAAATGCATTGGGCATTTTTAAAACATATGTTTTTCAATTATCTGTTAGAATAAACATTTGAATATAAAATGGCAAATTATCTGTGCACTTTTTTAAATATATGTCACTACTTACAAAAATGACTTTGAAAATCAAATCCATTCATGTAATTGCTATGTTATACAGGTAGTTTTGGAATGTTAGTTGGAATGGGGGTTTTCTGCTATCCCTCCCTGCCACAGTGATGTCATTAATGATAAAGTATTCAAAAAATATATTTAATAAATAAACATAGGAACACAAAGGCACAACACAAATATTGTAGCCTCACTGTATTTATTTACTGAGTAGATGTCTCTGCCATTCTTTTTCCTTATCCCAAACTTTGATGCAATTATGACTTTACTTTTCTAAGATGTACAAAGATTAAATTGTGCAGCATTCACAGTTATAATATAGGCAATCTATAAATTGAAAAGCATGATGCAGGAAAAGTATATTTTAACTCTGGCGGAAAGTGCATACGGTTATGAGATAAATGATTGATTAATGTTAATCAGTTAGTTATGCATTTTGACTTTGGTAATGCCAATAATAAATCATTTGGTAAAGCTATATTAATTTTCCTTACCATTCTTCATAGGGGGGATTTCTGGCAGTTACACTTGTATCAATGCAACTGCAGCACACTCATTCCAAGAAATAGAATACAATTTATTGATCAACGCAATCATTATGGAAATATGATAACTGTAAAATAGAAGACAGGACACAAGACACACGAGTCAGACATAACACAGAAGAGGCTGGCTGTTAACTGGCTATTTAGAGTTCTAAATTATCTTGGTTCAGAAACAGTCTTATGATAGGAAGGCTTTAAGGATAATGTCAGATGCTATATGGAATTGAGTGCCATTCTTCTGGGTTCAAGTGAAGAACTTTTTTTGGGTTGGAGTGCACTCTTGGTGATTCCTGCATGGTCCTTTGTCCGTGGTGTGATGTGACCTTCTTTAGTTTGCTGTTAGGTTCTGCAAGTAAATATGGAAAAAAATATTTTTTCTGGCAGTGGAGTGTAGGTGCTGAAGTTCCCTTCTTGAAGTAATGGCTTCTTCTTAGTCTTTCAGGATCTGGCACAGTCACTGGTACAGGGTTGGGCTTGGCAGAGTGGATTTTAGAAATATTTCAGGATGTCCATCTTAAAGAATCTATAGAGAGTAGCTTGCAGGGTAAAGAAAGTTTGTGAGCTTTTTAACTCTAAATAGAGGTGGGTGTCGTTCCAAGTAAAGAAATGAATGTAGCTAATTTTGAAGGAAGGTGTAACTTCTGTGGCCTCATGTATAAACGGTGCGTACGCACAGAAATGATGTGTACGAATGTTTCCACATTCAAATCAAGATGTATAAAATGTAAACTTGATGTAAAGCAACGCACATTTTCACAGTATCTCCAACCCTGGCGTATGTAAGTTCTCTGCTCGGTTTTGCAAACTGGCGGCACCCAGCGTCAAAGCAGTGCTACTGTTCCAGTGTGGTTTCCCTTTCTTTTTTAGATCCACATCTCTGAAGCTGCTTTATAAATACACTGAAATTAACCGCATACTGTTTGTTATTTTAATGCATCTGATTGTAATTAACCTGTAACAATATAATGGTCCACAGAATGGTCAAACTATTCCAAATACCATAGCTGCTTTAGTGTTGTTACTCTCACTGCACCTTTTTCTTCTTCTTTCAGCTGCTCCCATTAGGGGTTGCCACAACGGATCATCTTTTTACATATTACTTTCACTGCACCATTTGGAGTATTTATATCACTGTATCTGAGTGGGGATTTACAGCTCTACAGCAGCTGACTGGAAAGAGAATTGTTAGTATACAGCAACTAGTACACGCTGCCTCCGCCATGCTGTCTATTGAACTGCTGTCATACGGCAGACTCTTCAGAGCCTTTCCTCATGGTTCAGAAACAGTTTCATCCCAAGAACTATAAACGCCCTCAATCAGTCTATCAATTGCTCCTTGATACGCTTTGTACTTAAGTACAATTACCTCACTGTAAACTTGCGATACAGTTATAATATTGCACAAACTGAGCCACTTTATAAAGTGCATATTTACATGTGATGACGATATCATTTTTAAGATGAAATGCAGCAAAAAAAAACTTTAACTTTATTTAAATCTATATTGTTAATACTTAAACATGTGAAGACACAGTGCCGCAGTGCTAGTGAGGAGCTGGTGCTCCGTTCATGGATTTTTCCTGCCTCGTGCTGTATTTTTGCTGGGGCTGGCACAACAAGGGAAGGATAGATGGATGGAATAATTATACATGAACTATGAAGATATTTCAGTGTCCCTTAAAAGTTTTGAAGAATCAGCGTTCTAAGCTTGCAGATGGCTTAACGTCTATTACAGAGCTGATTGTGTGGCAATTGGTTACTTGGAGAAAGAAAAGGAAGGACAGGAATTGGAGGTTAGTACGTTTGAAAGAGACAGAATGGCTGCAATAAATTATTTCATCGAAGATCGCGCAGCAAGCATCTTGCGTGAGGCATGAACAATCACTGCGCCACTGTGTTCCCATGTTTAATAACATGCTTTAACTCCTATCATCATGAAAATGATATCAAGTATACATCTCAGTATTTTAATTATTCCGAGTGCTGTAATATCACAAATGTAATGGATTCTGTTTCCTGTTGGAGGAAGAGAAAGGCCGTTTAAGAAGCATGTATGATTCACACACACAGAGCACATAGAAGATCAAATACAAAACAAAGCATTTAACGTGCTACTTTAGTTACGATGGGATTTGAGAAACTAGTAAATGAAACGATTTTAAGGTGAAATTTGTGATCTACTTTAATTCCAAAATAAACTACGGGATTAAAGTGGAAATTTAAAGTAAAGTTGACATTTCGTGCTCCCCCCCCTGTTTGCCTATTTTTTTTCTCTGTACCCTTCTAAGCTTTCATATGACACTCAGACGGTGGGCTACGCCTTTTCACAGCAACTTTGATATCTGACAACTTTATTTTGGGCACTGTGCGACTTTGTGAACTTGAGCTTTCGAGTTTCTCCGACACTCTGTCACTCGATCAACTTCCTTTTGTTGTTTATACCACTGTTTAAACCAACAAATAGTACATTTTTCTTTGCCTCCACTTGGTATTTGCTGAAATTCTTCTATTTCCCCCTGTGCTTTTGCCATTGCCTTTTCACAGAACCCTGAGCTTAAGGGCTATTTATATTGATTTGCATATGCAAAGAGGCGTAATTCTTGGAGGAGACAGGGCGGGACAGCAGGCGCATGCACGTGTGTTACTTTTCACGCTGGCTGGGATTTATGTAGCGGAAGAACGTGGAAGTTGGCATTCACACAGATTTATGCATCTGGATTTTTTTGTACGTCCGCACATTTCCTCTCTTGTCCATACGCCATGTTATAGTGTGAATACTTCGTACAGCGTTATGCATGAGGCCCCTGGTGATTGCGATCAAATTCACTTCCAATTACAGGTCCATTGCCTGCTTATAGGTGCCTTATTTTGCTCATCCCATCCAGATAGAGTTCAGTTTGTATGCTACACACCTAAATGAATGTTCATTTGGCACCTTTTTTTTCCTGCAGAGATGTCAGTTCAGCTATGATTTATACCTTAGCTATCAGATGAAGAACAGAGTTCACCAAACTGTTGGTAGTGCCACAGTTTAGCTACCATATGCAGTTGAGGGAAAGGTAAACAGAGCAACATACAAAAATAACTATAATGGAAAACCAGCTCCAGAGTGCTCTGGTCTGAAGGATCACTTTCAAACAGGACAAGAAGTATAAGCATATATATGCAAACTCAACACAGGAGGGGCTTAAGAACAACTCTGTCATATCCCTGAGTGGCCCAGGCAGAGCACAGACTTGAACCTTTTCAGACATCTCTGAAGAGTCCTGAACTTAGCTGTCCACAGATGCCATCCATTCAGCCTACCAAAGCTTGAGAAAGTCTGCAGAGAAAAATGGCAGAAAATACCCAAATCCAGATGTGCAAAGCTTTGTTGCTAATCTAAGATGACTCCAGGCTGTAATCGGTGACAAAGGTGCTTCAACTAAGTACTGAGTAAAGGATATGAATACTTGTGTTAAAGTGATATTTAAGTTTTTTTATTTTTAATGAATTTGCAAAACTTTTTAAAATCCTGTTTTTAATTTGTCATTGTGGGATATTTGGTATTGCTTAATGAGCATAAAAATGAATTTAAGAAATTTTAACTTTGCGCTGCATCATAACAATGTGAAAAAAGTGAACTTTCTATTTTAAACGGAGTATTGCATTGGAGAGAATAAAGGATGATTTTCTCTTTTGCTTCTGTGTCCATTTTACCATATTGTCTGCATTAAGAAAGTGGTACAACCATATTACATGTTTTGAATGTCAAACAGTTTCAAACAGCTGATTCTGCTCCAAATCTGTCTGCTTTGAAAAATGTATGTATGTTTAATATAATTAAATATAAAAAGTTGCAACTTTTACAAAAAGCAATTTTACTTCTAGTCTTTGCTATCCTTAAGGATGTGAAAAATACCTTGTGCATGTAATATCCATATCAGGTATCTTGAACAATGTAGTATAGTGAGCAGACAGGAAATAGGTTATTTACCAATAATATATGCTCTGTGTGTATCGCTAAATATTTAGCAACAGTATATTTATACTGTTATATATAATTAGTTTTGCCCCAATTTTAAACTTTAAAACAATGTCTAGTTTTTTGTTTTGTTTTTTTTTTTTTTTCCTTCAGACTGCAGCATTAAGGGCGGTTGGTAACATTGTGACTGGTACAGATGAGCAAACCCAAGTTGTACTAAATTGTGATGTGCTTTCTCACTTTCCTAATTTATTAACACACCCAAAAGAGAAGATTAATAAGGTAAGCCATTGTAGAGTGTTTCAGTTGTGAATACATTACTGATGTTTTCATAGAAAATTGTTTGAATAACTGGTATATTCACAAAATGTGTGTATGACTTTGTGTGTGTGTATACATTATTTTTAAAATTTAACTTCCACGTTAATGACATTTAGAGGTTCACGTTTTGCATAGAAAGCATTCAGTTATAGATGAAGGTATATTCAGTATAGAGCATGCCTGTTCTCTGGCTTCAAAAGGTTTCCTCATGTGGTCCAATAGAATGCTGTTAACATTTTACTACCCTAAGCAAACTGTGAAAATGGAGCATCTTTGAATGGAAGTTTTGTTGTCGGTGTTTTGAAATATTTTTGTCATGTTTAATGTACATTATGCAGGGTTAGCAATATTGATAGTGTTTTCTTTTCCTCAAGGAAGCGGTATGGTTTCTTTCAAATATTACAGCTGGAAACCAGCAGCAAGTTCAGGCTGTCATTGATGCTGGTCTCATTCCCATGATCATACACCAGCTTGCAAAGGTAAATCATTTATTGCCATTTCTTTTTATTATCAGTCAATCCCAAGATGTAAGATGTTAGAACTACAAACTCCGTGACCAAAAAAAAATATTCTGCAGGTCTGTCTTGCATGAGAGCTATCATGGCAAGTCACCTTTGCAATGTATACATATTTTTAATTTTATATCTTTGTTGTGTTTACACCTGTGATAGGTAACACAGTAATCAACCTCTCCATGAAAAGGTAATAACCACAAAAACAAATCATTCTAACCTTTTGTGTGCTTATATCACCTCTGCAGCATAGGTACGTGAACAAAATAAGTAATATTCATATGATCTATCTAACATATTGTTCTCTTGCACAAGTTGACCGCATTTATTATGCATTGTGATAGTACAGGTAAGGAGAGTTGTAGGGAAAAGAGTATACACACATAAGAGTACAATCTGGAAAACATTTTCAAACTAGAAATTTTATTATATGGGGTGCCACACTTTATGCACTGTGCTTGTTTGGAGAAATTTAACTGCACAATAATAAATTAAAGAGGTGCTTTCATTCATCTTTTTCATAAGGTCTCCCATTTATTATTTTCTACTTAAACAGTGTTTATGTGTATCTCATGGCTGACATCTCCCGAATATGCATTGGGTATTTCAGCACCCTTAATAGGACATTGCCTCTTTGAAGGTATTGTTAAATTATTTCTTATTAAATGTGTGAAAATTAACCATTCCACATAACACTTCATACCTGTATCACCAGTCTTGGGAATTTACTATTGCTAACCACCCCATATGTACTGCTATTTTAGACCATTACAATTGTGTTCATTTGATCATGCTGATCTTGGCCAGATCGGGCCAATGATTTTGGGAGCAATTTTTTGTCACAGAGCTTATTTCATAACATATATAAATGTATCTTAATAGAATATATTACTATAATGATTTCTTAATAAGGCTGTACTGAAACCCTCTCCAGTAACCTCAACTGCAATAGTTAATACACTAACACAGATCAAAACACTTTTGTATAAAATGATCAACAATAAGCATGATAATGTAAAGTCCACACAGACTCCAGATATAGGTGCAGATTGAAGGTGATGAATGAACAAAAGTCCAGAGTGAACAGCTTTCAGTATAACATGTAAAGTTTTATCCTAACCTAATGGGGTGTAGGTGAAGAATTACAGGTACTGGACGTGCACAACAAATGAAGGCATTTACCTTCTCTGTTCAGACCACATAAATATCAGGCAAAGGATGTAAACACAAATCCAGAAATTGTAATCCTTGGAAAACTGTAGTAATCCGATATTGGGGTGAACAGTTGAGACAAAAAAGATGGACGGCTGTTTCTGGCTCACCTTTAAAGTCCACGCCATACTTTATTTCCCACAGCAACCCCAGTGGCAACACCCGAAGCTGACTAATGGCGAAATACTGTTAGGGCTGCTGGGATTTGTAGATAATTTAAGAAGAGCTGCTACAGCTTGATGGTCATATCTTCATCTAATTCTAATTGAGTGATTTAATATCGTGTGAAATTTGAGACCCCAGCCAACCCCAACTGTGCTGTGCACTGACACTTGGTTAATGCAGGCAGGGACTGGTTGTCTGCTGCCGATGCAACTGCAGGTTCACACATTCACGTGTAACATGTCTGTCACCCACTGGTTAATGTGGGGAACATTTAAAACTGGCCGCTGACCTTGCTGTGTGTTCACCTTCTGATTTTTCACGTTCTTGAAGCGTGTCTACTCTTTTAAGCTGAGAAGGGAGTAACTGCAAGATTGTGATAGTGTCACAGTGTACATGCTGTGTTTTTTTATGAGTGCTGGAAAGACAGCTCCCATTTAAGATAACAATAAAACTGATTTTTTTTTTTAGAAATCTATACTCACCTTCTTCTCTCTTCTGCAAGTATGTGGTACTAGGAGTGAGGTCTTGCACAGATGCATCCCTAACAGGTGTAACATGTTCCACTTCCAGCAGAGCTGAATGAGGCCCCTGCAGGCACACCTGTCCTTGCCCAACGCAAAGATGTGCTTGTGAAGATGGCTCCATCAGACGACCCAGAGTATTTCCTGTTCTGTTTTGAACATACAGCCATGCTGATGCGCTGGGACAGGGGAGACTGAGCAGCTATCTTGGCCCCCTTTTATTTATTTATTTTTTTTAAGTGGAGAGGCCCTAAAGGTCATACAAAATCTTTCTCCTGAAAGTCTTGCTAACTATGATTTCCTGAAGTAATAAATCTTCCTCTGTGTAGCTGAGAGCTCCTTGGGCTGGGGGTAAAAGTTCTGGCTATGGAAAATCAAGCTAGATTGTGGTATCCAAGGACAGGTGCAGGACTTAGTCGACCAGATTCAAAGTTTTTTTTCGTGGAGATTCTTTCAAGCACATTGTGGAAAAACTCAGTGCTGATGCCTTGTTGTCTGGGATAAACAACAGTTTATGTGATGAGATGATCCAGAGTGATGGCAAAACTGTTGGAGCTGACCGACAGGTTGGAACACTTTGGGGGTGGACCCTCTGACCAGCACTCTACACAGAACATGCCGTTGAGGGAATTCCACAGCCGGGACTGACACTGTAGATGTTTTTCTGTGACCGGTCTGGACATCTGGCTAGGGAGTGTTGCCTTCCACCTGTTCAGTCCCTGGAGAGCGGTGTGGCCGAGTACTGCTGGTGTCAGGTCAAGTTCTTGGAAAAAGATCAACTTTAGGGTCTCAGTTTGGCTTAGCTGGGTGTGAGGTCCTGGCCCCCTGTTGGACTCTGGTAGTAATCTCTGCGTCATCTGACATGGTGCGGTCCGGGAAATACCCTGCACAAGCCTGAAGTATGTAAATATTTGCTGTTTTCTTGGGGATTTTAAAAAATATGAGACTGTACTACTCCCACTGAAATATAAGGGAAGGAACTTTAAAGTGTGGACTTCCATATCAGACTCTTCACCTTGGCCTTTCTTAGATGGGAGGAGGAATGCCCTATTCCCAGAGGTCTTGACCACCTGCACACAGTCAGAGTTTGCATTTTTGCAATGAGCTGACTGCAGTTTTAGATTTTGCATTTGAACAAGCACATGTTGCAGATTATATTGCAAAACGCTTTTATTGGCTGTATATGGGAAGAGATGTGGAGCAGTTTTGTAAGTCTTGCCCAGACTGTCAAGTTGTTTCCACTCATGCCCACCTTTCACTGATGCCTTTTTTGGACATCCCTTTCGAGAGAGTTTTGTTAGACATTGTTGGTCCAGCTCCTAAGAGTAGGAATGATAGGAAGGCTGAGTTTCTGTCTCTGATTGGAAGGAACTCTGATGTCTTTTCAGCCATACCTGGCCAGACTGAAATTGTTGGAAAAAAATAAGTGTCTGGACCTGGTATTAAGGTACAAATACATACCATATTCCAGAAGCAATGAGGGCTGTGTTTATGTAAGGAGGTGAAGCAGATGTTCGAATTGACTGTAATTCATGAGACTAAAAGTGAATGGCGTAGTCCGGCTCCATTCAGTTTTGTATAGATTTTTAACGCTTGAATAAGATTTTCAATTTTGATGCATACCCAATGCCTCATATTGATGACTTACTGAAGGGGTACTGGAATGTGCAGCTGCAGGAGGACTGCATTCACCACCCGGGACAGGTTATTCTAATTGGCAGTGCTTGACAGTTTGAGGCTGGCTAGGTTGACAGCTAACCCTGAGAAGTGTAAACTGATGATGTTGAAATGCATTTGAGGTTTGATTAAACCTCAGTTGGACAATGTGGGTGAGGTGCTTGCATATCCACGCCCATAAACGCAGAAACAGGGTTGTGCTTCCCTTGGACTCTCTGTTTATTACTAGAGGTTCTTTCT
Source organism: Polypterus senegalus (assembly GCF_016835505.1). Lineage (NCBI taxonomy): Eukaryota > Metazoa > Chordata > Cladistia > Polypteriformes > Polypteridae > Polypterus > Polypterus senegalus. Next base: position 161,347,258 of record NC_053155.1, read on the forward strand.
TAATTTTTTTCACCATTTTTCAGCTGCCTTTCTCTCGGACCCGATGAAGGGCAGAAAGAACCACAGCAGTGTCTGGAATGATGAATGTGAAAGGTCTTTCGCTGACTTAGTCTGCTTTGTCTTTTTTTCCCAGTTCTGTAGAGTCTGGACTTTTCTAAGAAGTTCATTGTACAGAATGATGCAAGTGCATTTGGTTTGGAGGCTGCACTTTCTCATAGTTCGAAGGGGAGGAAATTACCACATTTCTGAGCAGGAATTACTTGACTCACTAGGTGGTTTATTAGCTTGCAGCCATTTGATTTTGATGTTTGCCATCGTCCTGGTTCGGCACATGACAACAGACAGACGTCCTCTCCTTAGCCTGGCTTGGACTGTTGCTTTGTCATGTGAACAAAGCTGAGCATGGGGATATGAGATCTTTGAGACCCAGAAAACCCCCCAACTGCACTGTGTACAGATACAGTGGAACCTCGGTTCACGACCATAATTCGTTCCAGAACTTTGGTCGTGAACCGAAGCAGTTTCCCCCATAGAATTGTATGTAAATTCAATTAATCCGTTCCAGACAGTACAAACTGTATGTAAATATGTAAAGATTAAGCACAAATATAGTTAATTACACCATAGAATGCACAGTGTAATAGTAAACTAATGTAAAAACATTGAATAACACTGACACAAAACACCCAGGCTCCCTGCTCAGCTATAGGAGCTGGCTCACTCGCGCTCCCTCCCTCCCTCAGCTACAGGAGCAGGCTGGCTGACGCTCTCTCTCTGTAGCGCGCACGCACACACACACTATCCTCCTAAACCCCCATCCCTTCCCTGTCAGCTGCCCCCTCTCTCTCTGCGCTTGCTCGCTCACGCTCTCTAATCTCTTTGTAGCATGTGCTCGCGCAGCATTTTTTTTAAAATGAGTTTTAAGCACAGCAGAAAAAAATGAACATTAAAACAAATCCGAAGTGCAGTGCATGCAAACACCAACTCGCAAGCAACCAGAAAAGAAAGATTGCAGGAGATCACGCTATTAAACTTAAAGCCTAATCGCTGTAAACACTGTTTTTAAAATGAGTTTTAAGCACAGCAGAAAAAGGAACATTTGAAAAAGATAAAAGTAACATTGCAACAAATTGCATTATGAACTGAAAAATTAACTTTTGAAAAATCCGTAATACAAAAACCACCAAGAAAACTAACCTTGCATGAGTCGAGTTCTGGCATGAAGTGTTTTCCTTCAGGTGTTTTCTCTCTTGTGATTTCTTGGGTTTCTGGTGCTTTTAGCTGGTAGGAGTGAAAGCCTCATGCAGCCATTCCAAAAACAAACTCCTTGTGACCCAATCCTTCGTGTTTGCCCTACATTACTGGCAGTCTGGCTTTGTTTACATTGTGCTGCTTGAAAGCACGTGGGTTCTCAGATTGGTAAATGAGTAAACTGGTAAACATTTTTTCCACCTTTTGTAATTTCTTTCTTTACTTCGATTTCAATTTTCTTCAAAACTTTCTTCTGACCACTCTCCACTTGCTTAGAAGCCATAGTTAACTGCAAAAGCACACGAAATACTGTAGAGCACAAAGAGAGTGCACGTCTTATTGAAAACAATGAACAAGGAGCGGCTTTGCTTAAATAAAAAAGCATGGCCGCTCTCTTTCTCTCCCTCTCAGGCTGCCTGTGGGGGGAGGGGGAGCTTGCACTACAGCCTACAGATAGGCAGGCAAACACGTGCAGCAATCTCCTCCTCCCCCTTCCCAGCAGGCACGTGCTCGCTCGCTCTTTCTCTCTCTCTCTTTCTCTCTCTCTCTTTCAGCTCAGCTTGCAGGCAGGCAAGGGAACCTGGCTTGTTCGTATACCAAGTGTGTGGTTGTGAACCGAGGCAAAAGTTTGCCGATCTTTTTGGTCGTGAACCGAGTTGTACGTGAACCGGGACGTTTGTGAACCGAGGTTCCACTGTACTTGGTTAATGCTGGCAGGGATGCATTGTTCTCTGCTGGTGCAACTGCAAGTTTTGAATGCTTCCCACATGCGTCTGTTACATTGCTGATTGATGTGGGGAACATTTAGTTTTTTTTTTTTTTATTAAAATCAAATAACATTCAATACACAACTCAAGTTGCAGTGTAAAACTTTATGCTAGTAAAAATAAATGAATAGATAAATCAGTAAATGAATAAACATAAATGGAGTAAAACAGGAGATAACCGGCTTGCTCAGTTTAAATGCTTTTTCTAAAATGTTATTGATTAGATCCTTAGTTATTAGTTTTGTGCAGATCCTCTAAGTACGAATTAGATTTTTTTTTCAGTTTCAAATAGTATATAACATCAGTTTCCCACTGACTTAGAATAAGTGAGTTAGGATTCTTCCAATTGAGCAACTTCAATCTACGTGCCAGTAGTGTAGTAAAGGCAATTACAGTTTGTTTGTCCTTCTCCACTTTAAGCCCATCTAAAAGTACACCAAACATAGTTGTTAGTGTATTTGAAGGGATTGTGACACCAAAGCTGTCTGAATAGCATGTAAAGTTTTTGGTCCAAAATTGTTAATTTGGTGCAGGCCCAAAACATGTGGCCCAGTGAGGCCAGAACTTGATTGCAGCGTTAGGAGGTTTTATCATGCCCTGGAAACATTTTGGACAATTTTAAATGAGAGAGATGCACTCGATATATAATTTTGAGTTGAATAATTCTATGCTTTGCACATATAGAGCTTGAGTGAATTCTGTGCATTGCTACTTTCAACTCCTTTTCTGAAATGTTGAGTGAGAGATCCTTTTCCCACTGTTCTCTTGGATCTTTGAAAAGGAGGGACTGTAAAATAGTTATATGTATTGCGGAAATGCTGTCCGAGTAAACGTAGGTGGGAGTTGAGGAAAATTGGGTAGGTTCTGTTTAACATAGTTTCGAATTTGAAGGGAGTGAAAGAAATGTGTTGCTGGAAAGTTAAATTTGGAGTGTACAGTGGAACCTCGGTTCACAGCCATAATTCGTTCCAGAACTTTGGTCGTGAACCGAAGCAATTTCCCCCATAGGATTGTATATAAATACAATTAATCCATTCCAGACCGTACGAACTGTATGTAAATATGTAAATATATGTAAAGATTAAGCACAAATATAGTTAACTAGCAAAATACCCGCGCTTCGCAGCGGCAAAGTACTGCCTTAACATTTTTATTAAGAAGAAAATTAAACCTTTTTAAACTGAGGGAAAATATGCCAATAATTATTTGTTAAGGATCTCTTTGTATACCACATTGTCATTTCGGCCCTCCGGTTGTAATATGACAAAGCTGTGCGCTGAGCTTACTCTTGAGCATGCAACGTACAGTTGGCCATGTAAAAAGTAATCTTGTTTCAAATCTCACAGCTTGGATTGCCGCTGTCATAATCAGTTTGAGTTTCATGGTTTGTTTCAATTACGACAGTATTTGCAGGACTTGTGTTGAAGTGACATTTGGCGTCTGTCAAGCGTTGTAAGCATAAAACCAGTTTCATCGATAACTTCATATCCAGCTTTTGAGAGTTTAAACATTCATAAACATCAAAGTGTCCACTACTGAAATAGTCAACTGTGAATCTAAGATGTTTAAGAGGAATTGGCCATTTCGGTACACTTGAAAGCGACAACCGAACAATTCAGCGGCAGCCATCAACTCACATGCAGAACCATAGGTGAAGGGCTTAAGCATTTCACTCTTTTAGTGCTCCTGTGTAGTATAATCATCTCCTGTACCGTCATCAGTCCACACGTTGGACCTGTCCCAGTCATTCAATACATAAGACATAATGTTCCTCCGGATATCAAGAGTGAGCCTGATATGGTCGTGCAAAGATGTAACACAGAGAATGGAAAAAGCAGGTGCCATCTCTGGGCATGTAAACCTCTTGATAAGTGACAGTTCTTTGATCAAAGGTGATCATCTCAATAGACATGTTAATCGGGGTACGGTTGGAACGATAAAGGAAATGGGTACCTGAACAATGTAAAGTAAGTCTAAAATACCTACACAATCACTATAATCGTAATTAACGAACAATAAAACAGCGGAGAAGCCGTGGATTAAATAAAAAGGCTGCAATTATCAGAAGGGAGACGTGAATCCCGTGGCAAAGCAAGGAAGAGAATGTAGAGACCGGAGCGACGGATGGCCTTATAAAGGCAGGCAGCCAACAACGTGGGAGGCGTTGGGGTAGGGGACCCAACGGCGCCTCACACGGTGACCGAGCTGCAGGCTATGGACGTATATATGTACGTAAGTAGGATTCAGTTAGCGTTGGGAAACCGCATACCAAATTTATTGAAGATGGATTGAAGTTCAATATGGCGGCCGACTGCGGCATCATACCACTGAAATAAGTACGTACATTGGTTTTGGTTAGCGCAGGGAAGCCGCCTACCAAATTTCATGAAAATGGGGCCATAAATAAGAAAGTTCAACATGGTGGATGTTGTCGACCGTTATGTGTAGAATTTCAAAATGAAACCTGCTTACCTTTTGTAAGTAAGCTGTAAGGAATGAGCCTGCCAAATTTCAGCCTTCTACCTACACGGGAAGTTGGAGAATTAGTGACGTTGGAATGTTCAATATGGCGTCCGACAGTGGTGTCATACCACTGAAATAAGTACGTATATCGGTTTTGGTTAGCGCAGGGAAGCCGCCTACCAAATTTCGTGAAGATGGGGCCATAAATAAAGTTCAACATGGTGGACTTGTCGACCGTTACGTGTAGAATTTCGAAATGTAACCTGCGGATCTTTTGTAAGTAAGCTGTAAGGAATAAGCCTGCTAAATTTCAGCCTTCTACCTACACAGGAAGTTGGAGAATTAGTAATGAGTGAGTGAGTCAGTCAGTCAGTCAGTGAGGGCTTTGCCTTTTATTAGTATAGATTACACCCTAGAATGCACAGTGTAATAGTAAACTAATGTAAAAACATTGAATAACACTGACACAAAACACCCAGGCTCCCTGCTCAGCTACACGAGCAGGCTCGCTCGCGCTTTCTCTCTCTCTGTAGCACACACACACACCACCCCCTCCCCTCCCTGTCAGCAGCACGTGCTCGCTCGCTCTCTCTCTCTCTCGCTCTCTAATCTCTCTCTAGCACACACCCCCTAATGTCAGCAGCACGTGCTCGCAAGCTCGCTCTCGCTCTCTCTCTCTCTCTGAACAGAGTGGAACATTTGAACAAATCCGAACTTTAATTTAAAAACCAACCACAAGCAACCAAAAAAGTAACATTGCAGGAGATCACGCTATTAACCTTAACACTAGAATTACCAGAGCCTACGAAAAAACTCGTAATTCCGTCCCACCTTAAATCGCTTCTTAAATCTCTTCACACCTCTCAGCCAGTGTCCTTTGTCCTCTAAATGTGCTGATAAAGAGAAGCTAGGAGCAGCCGGCTATTCCATTCCCCCACCAATTTTTAGAGTTTTTCCAGTTTGAGTGGAAATTAATAGATCGTTATTTGGAACACACGCATTTCATGTCTGTTCCATTTTCTACAGTAATCTGTGTAAACACATTGTTAAAAGAGAAACGTTTTTTATATTCTAGTAGTAGATGACAAAATGTTGGCATAAACTATATAATGTATGAAGCCTGAAGTCCAAATATCAAAGAAACATTTTCACAAAAATAACACAACAATTGCGCTTTTATTCAAAAATATAACTGCAGAAACAAAAAGCCGCCTTAACATGTGATATTGACAGCCGTTTATTGTAACTGCCTCCGTGGTTCAATAGAACCAGTTCCCGTTTGGGAATCAAAAGGTCGCGAGTTCGATCCTGCACTGCTCCGTTTTGAGAACTGCTCTTAGTCTTACTATTTTAGAATAAAAGCATACATTTGATTTCGGTCTGTAACAGCCGGTGCAATTTATGATCCTTGTAATGGTTTTATTCACTTTTCATTCCCTCAGTCGCATTCAGAATCAATCCATACAACCCCATCTGACACGACTGTTTTCACATAAAGACGTGCTATAGCTCTGCAGTGTACCACGATGCATACTAAAGCACCCAAACCAATCCCCCAAAGGTTGCTGACACAGAAACGCTGGCGAAGCTGCCGCCTTCGTATGTGTATTTAAAAACCAACCACAAGCAACCAAAAAAGTAACAAGATCACGCTATTTTAGCCTTACAGCCCGATCGCTGTAAACACTTTTTATAAAATGAGTTTTAAGCTCAGGGGACAAAAGATACATTTGAAAAAAAAAAGAGAAAAGTAACATTGCAACAAATCACACGATGAACTCCTCCATGTAAGCAATTTTTTTTAATGAGTTTTAAGCACAGGGAAAAAAAATAACATTTGAAAAAAAGAGAAAAGTAACACTGCAACAAATCACACTACGAACTGAAAAATTAACTTTTGAAAAATCTGTAATACAAAAACTACTGTATAAACCACCAAGAAAACTAACCTTGCATGAGTCGAGTTCTGGCATGAAGTGAGGAGGAAATGGGTGGAGAGGAGGTTACAGTTTTGAGGGAGAGTCCGGCTCCACGATGGAGGGATGTTTTCTTTCAGGCGTTTTCTCTGTTGTGATTTCTTGGGTTTCTAGTGTTTTTAGCTGTTTAGCTGGTGGATCAGACTTAGTAAAATAGAGGTCTAATGTGACTTGCCTTTTTCTACGCATTAAAATTTTTCGGAAATGCGAGACGAAATTATCATTCATCATGTTTATTACTCTGTTTGTAACCGCTTTGTCAGGGTGGTTCTTTTCAAAAAAAATCCTGGCACTTGTTCCATTTTTCCATGATGGCTTTTATTGCATCACTTTTTATAACCGTCCTTTCCTCTTCTTCCCCGAAGGACTGCTCCTTGGTGAGCAACCTAAGCTGCTCCTGCTGGAGTGCAGCGAGTTCCTCCGTCGTCCGCTCCTCCTTGTGATTCAGGACCAGCTCCTCGATGTCCTCATTGTCCACTTCAAGACCCATGCTCTTGCCCATGTACACAATCTCATCCAGAACAGGAGGCTCAAAGCTTTCTAAAACCTGTTCAGGAACAAATTCTGGCCAAAGTTTCTTCCAGGCCAAGATCAATGTGCAGTATGTGACATCTTCCCAGGCTTTATCAATGAGGCCGATGCAATGAACGATATTAAAATGGTTCTTCCAGAACTCTTTCAGGGTCAAAGACGTCTCCTCGGTCACATTAAAACACCTGGTGAATAGTCCTTTGGTGTACAGTTTCTTGAAATTTGAAATAACCTGCTGGTCCATGGGCTGCAGAAGAGGAGTCGTGTTGGGGGGGAGGAACACGACCTTAGTAAATTCGTACTCCTCGACCATAGCGTCAACCAAATTTGGATGGTGTGCTGGTGCATTGTCCATTAAAAGAAGGCATTTTTTAGGCAGGTTATTCTCTTCGAGATATCGCTTCACGGCGAGAGCGAAAGCCTCGTGCAGCCATTCCAAAAACAAGGTTCTTGTGACCCACCCCTTCGTGTTTGCCCACCACATCACAGGCAGTCTGGCTTTATTTACATTGTGCTGTTTGAAAGCACGAGGGTTCTCAAATTGGTAAACGAGTAGCGGCTTGATTTTTACGTCGCCACTAGCGTTAGCACACAGCAAAACAGTTAACCTGTCCTTCATTGGTTTATGGCCAGGCATTGCCTTCTCTTCCTGGGTGATGTAGGTCCTCTTCGACATCCTCTTCCAGAACAATCCAGTCTCGTCACAGTTGAAGACTTGTTGCGGGATGTAGCCTTCGTCCTCCACTAATTTTGTGAAAATTTTCACGAATTCTTTCGCAGCTTCAGTGTTGGAACTAGCAGCCTCTCCATGCCTTACCACACTATGAATGCCACTTCTTTTGCGAAAAGATTTTCAAGCCATCCTCTACTGGCTTTAAATTCCTAACTTCCGGCACTCATAGAAGGATAGTTTTGCAGCAAATCGGCATGAATCTTCCTGGCTTTCTCGCATAACATCGCCTCACTTATGCTATCCCCTGCAAGTTGCTTCTCGTTCAGCCACACTAGCAACAGTTTTTCCACCTCTTCCAGCACTTGAGGCCTCTGCCTGGTTAATGCTGTAACGCCTTTTGGAACATCAGCTGCTTTTAATAGATTCTTTCTGCTTTAGAATAGTCGAAATCGTAGATTTTGACTTCTTGTACTCGGCGGAAAGATCAGTAACACGAACGACATGCTGAAACTTTTCAATAATTTCTTTCTTCGCTTCGATTTCAATTTTCTTCAAAACTTTCTTCTCACCATTCTTCACTTGCTTAGAAGCCATGGTTAACTGCAAAAGACGATGAAGTATAGAGCGCAAAGATATCGCAGGTAAAGCACACACGCCTAACTGAGAACAATGAACAGGGAGCGGTTCAACACGTGCTTAAATACAGTAATCGGCACGCACGCGCAGACAGGCAGGCACGTCTGACCGAGAACAATGCAACACGTGCGGAAATCATCGGCGCACATAAACCGAAAGGGAAACTGGCTTGTTCGTATACCGAGTGTGTGGTCGTGAACCGAAGCAAAAGTTTGGCGAACTTTTTGGTCGTGAACCGAGTTGTACATGTACCGAGATGTTCGTGAACCGAGGTTCCACTGTAATTGTTCATAGAATCCAAAGACGTTGTCTATGTACAGATCTAAGTGATTTAATCATGAATGTTTTCCAGGCATTAAAAACTGCATATGTTTGAAAGGGTGGAAAAAGGTGGTTCTTATGCAGAGATGCCACAGATTAAAGTTTCTCAATCTTAAAATGCTTCCTACATTGGTTTCATATTCTGATTGAGTGAAGCATAATTGGGTTGTTAGTATATTGGCAAGAACTTGTATTTATTGGGGTGCAAAGCAAGGAATACAAAGAAGTACTGAAGGATTTTATTTCTATTGCGGATCAAGCCTGTGTATGTTCATCTATTTGTGTCCATGTTTTTATAGTTTGTATGTATGCTGCTCAGTAATAAAAGTGAAAGTTAGGTAGAGCCATGCCACCTTCTGCATTAGGGCTTTGTAGGGTCACCCTTTAAATACGTGGATGTTTTGAATTCCAAATAAATGAGGTTTTGGTTGAATCTAATTTCTTAAGAAATTATCTATTGATGTATTTTGTAATGTTCTGAAATATAAAGAGAAGCTTAGGAAGGATATTCATCTCAGCAATGTTAATTCTTCCAGCTAAAGTGAGATGAAGGGTTGACCATCTATATAAGTCTTGCTTATTTTTTTCCATGCAGATGGCAAAATTTTGTTGATGAAAGAGCTTTGTTTACTTGTGATGTTTACCCCTAGGTATTTAAACTGATCTGCGATGATTAAAGGGAAGGAGTCTAATCTAATATTGTATGCTCTAGAATTCACTGGGAAGAGGACACTTTTATTAAAATTTGAGACCAGAAATCTTTTGACATTCTGTTAGTGCTGCTAGGACTGCAGGCACAGTATTTTGTGGATCTGAGAGATATATATATATATATATATATATATATATATATATATATATATATATATATATATATATATATATATATATATATAAATTAGTACCATATCATTTGCATATAGAGAAACTTTCTGTTCCAGTCCTTTATTTATTTATTTTATTTATCTCCGTAGTATTTTGAAAAATGAATTGCCAGTGGCTCAATGCCGATTGTAAAAAGCAGTGGTGACGGGGCATCCTTGTCTGGTACCATGCTGTAGTTTTAAAGTAATCTGAATTAATGTTGTTAATACGAACTGAAGCTTCTGGATTGGTATACAGTAGTTTGATCCATGCACAAATTTTTAGACCAAATTCAAATTTCTCCAGTGTAGTGAAAACGTAGTTTCATTCAACCATGTCAAATGCTTTTTTTGCATCCAACGATGATATTATCTCTGGGGTGTTTGACTTTGTTGGTGAATATATTACATTAAACAGGCGTCGAAGATTAGGCGCGAAGTGTCTTCTTTTGATACATCAAGTTTCGACTGCACAAAGACTGGATTGGCCAAATGTTCCATTCCAGCTATACAAAGAAAACTAGAGGTGTCGGAATTCTTATGCATGGAATAGTCTCATTTGTAGTATCTGATCCTGAAGGGAGATATGTGATTGTCATAGGTAATTTATTTAACTGTAAAGTGATTTTGATAAATATTTATGCACCCAATGTCGATGATTGGGAATTCATGCAAAAGTTATTTACATTTCCCAATGTGAACACTCATAAAATTATAATGGCTGGGGACTTTATTTGTGTTTTAAATCTAGGTCTACTGCCATAGGTGTAATGACATTTAACACTGCAAAGACCATTGCATAGCTCATAATTGACCACAACTTGTCAAACCCCTGGAGATTTCTAAACCCAAACTCAAGAGCATATTCTTTCTACTCGCCAGTGCATCATTTGCTATTCAAGAATGGATTATTTTTTGTAGATAACTTCTTGCCTACGATTAAATCTTGTAAGTACGATTCTGTTATTTCCGACCATGCCCCTCTGATTTTGGAGCTAAAATCACTATGCCCCACATACTCATCTTGCGGATGGCATCTTAATCCACTTTTATTAGCAGACAAGAACAGTACAGAATTTATATCCAAGCAAATACGTCCTCAGAGGTTTCTGCTGGAAAATTTGGGAAATCCTGAAGGCCTTCTTAAGAGGACAGATTATCTCATTTTTCCTACAGAAATAATTTGGAAAATAAGAAGGTATCAGAACTAATCAATGAAATTACTAGAATAGATCAATAACATGCCAGGTGTCCAAGTGAGGCACTCTGCATTCAGAACTCAACCTCTTAACAACTAAAGAAACTGAACAACTCGTACTTAAATCAAGACATCTTTATTATGAACATGGAGAGAAAGCTAATAAGCTCTTAGCTCAACAAATCCACAAGCAAGAAGTTCCCAATGCAATCCCAGCATTCACCAACACAAACTGAGACAAAATTGTTGACCATAATAATGTAATGCACACATTTAGAGACTAATATAAATCCTTATATTCTACTGAGATTAAAGAAGAGAAGACACAATCTAATGCATTTGTGGACACTTTACAGATACCACAAATAGATACTCTTAGTGCAGAGGAATTGGCTTAACCTCTGGCACTATCAGAATGACTAGATGCTATAAACTCACTGCAAAGTGGGGAAGCTGCATGCCCTGATGGCTACCCTGCTGAATTTTATAAGAAATTCTCATCTCGGCTAGCTCCCCTTCTATTAATAACATTTACAGAAGCTAGAAAAAATAAAATTCTACCTCACACTTTTCTCTAAGCATTAATTACTGTCTTTCCTAAACAAAATAAGGACTTATTAAATGTGCATTGTACAGACCAATTTCACTTCTGAATAATGATATTAAGTTACTCTCCAAAGTCCTAGCTAGAAGGATTGAGAAAGTGCTGCCTTCGGTAATATCACAAAATCATACTGAATGTGGGGAACATTTAAAACCGGCCACTGACTTTGTTGTGTGTTCAGTTTCTCTTTTTTCACTTGTGAAACCCGTCTACTCTTCTCAGCTAATAAAGTAAAAATTGCAAGGTGACAAACAGTGTCACTGCCAGACTTCTCTCATCTTCATCATTCTTTGATTCTGAAATTATACTGGAATCATGTTTTCTTGGTGTCTTGTTGTCACTTAAATTTTTATATTTTTATTTGTGAATAAAAGGTCACTTGTTTCATTATACTTTTCTGAAAATGTTTATTTTATATTCCAGTAACCACTTGAATGACATCAAATCTGTCTCTGGCCCCCTCACTGTCACTTGCGAATGCACACACACATCCATGTATGAAAACGTCATTATTTGAACGTGAGTTGTCATTTAAACATGTTTTTGCTCTTACCTAATCTCCACGTTGTGGTGCATGGTACTGAGAATGCAGACAGACTTCTTCTTTTTGGGCACATACAACATCACCATGGCACTGCCAGATCTAAACACTAGTGTGGAGAATTGCTGATGTACTGAAGTGACTTTAACTGCAGGTGGAAGTTCCCGTCGCACTTTATCTTTGGTGCCAAGCAAAGTTGTTTTGCAAGCAGCAGTCTATTAGCCAGTGAAAGTTGACATGAAGAAGTTGTCTGTTCTTACAGTTCTGCCTTTGTCCACAAACTGTTCCATGAGCTTTATGGCCACGGCCTTGAAAAGTCTTTTTCTCTTTGGATGACTTGGATATTTTTCCTAAATAAGGAGTGGCATTGCACAAGTTCTTCGTTTCCACATCTGCCATAATCCAAAACTTTATGCCAAATTTCTCAGGCTTGGTTGAGATGTATTGCAAGAAAGGACAGCAGAGCTTGGTTGGATAAAGTTGTTCATCAACAGTAATATGTTGACCTGGGTTATAACTCAAAACACAGTTCTCAGTAAAATGTTGCCAGATGTCCAAGATCGCAAGAAATCTGTAGTTTGTCACATGTTCTGCATGGGTGTCTTTGTCGTCAATGCACAAATGCCGAATAATAGTATGAAAGTGGTCACAGGGCATCGTATCTTTGACTAGCAGTACAACAAATAGTTCTGACCAGACATCAGCCACCAACTGTGGTCATCGCTGGTCTTGTGAAAAGAATGGAGATAAACACCAACTCAGAGAGGCAGAGGAAAGTTAGTTATACCATGTCTTTATTTGAAAACTAAAACTGTCAGATCAGGTGGAGCATGAGCATAACTGAGAGAATAAAACTGAATTTGAAAAAAAAAAGAAAAACAACTTTTACAAGTACCATAAATTTACTAATGTATGTTTTTAGATAGATAGATACTTTATTAATTCCAAGGGGAAATTCAAATACTCCAGCAGCATCATACTGATTAAAAAAAATAATAAATTAAAGAGTGTTAAAAATACAGGTAAAACAGACAATAACTTTGTATAATGTTAACGGGGTGGAATTGAAGAGTCGCATAGTGTGAGGCAGTGACAGCAGTCTGTCGCTGAAGCTGCTCCTCTGTCTGGAGATGATACTGTTTAGTGGATGCAGTGGATTCTCCATGATTGCCAGGAGCCTGCTCAGCGCCCGTTGCTCTGCCACGAATGTCAAGCTGTTCAGCTCCATGCCTACAACAGAGCTTGCCTTCCTCACCAGTTTGTCCAGGCGTGAGGCATTCTTCTTCATGCTATATTCTTTATTATATAACAGTAATAATAATAGCAGCTCACTACACAACATGGTAAATACAGGGAGGACTTGGGATTGAACCTGCAACCATCTTGATTATGTTGCAGCAGTTCTTTCCTCCATACCACCCAAGTGGATATGTGTACTTTCTGTCAATTGATATTTGGGCTTTAGTTTTTACACTTTGGCTGCAACATGTAAATTGAATAATTTCTTTTTTTCAGTTCTGTTCTTGAATAAAAGCACACTTGTTTTGTTATAAATTTTGTGAAAGTGTTTATTTGATATTTGGATTTTACCACATTATACACTTCACATCAACATTTTGTCATTGTTACTATAACATGAAAAAGGTTTCTGTTTTAGTTGTGTTCAACATATCTGATTGTTCTGATTTTAACTTACTGTTTTTTGACATTGGTTTTCATTAAATTTGTAACATCTTTCATGAAAGAATTTATGCCTTTCCTTATTGCACACCCTTTTAAACTATATATTTAATACTTTTTAATATAGATTGGACTGCAACAATTTCAGCATTGAAGCCATTTTCAGAAACAACTTGTCCTGTTTCAGAAACTTTTTGAATATTTTCTGTTACTTCATTTTTAATGTACATTCTACGATTCAAAATATTTCTTTGTTTAGAAGAAGACAATAAATAAATTCAGATTCATTTTTGTGGGAAAAATTAAGGCACTGACTGTTAATGACTGAATTTCAGCCATTTAAGATTTTACATTATTTAAAGCTTGCTTTAAACTAATTCTATATCACAATAAGTGGATTCTCGAAATGAAATAATAAGTTAATTGTACAGATTTAAAGAAACTAGCCTACACATTCAGAAAAGAGTTGGTTGTGAAATACTAAAACATTTTTGAGCATGATTGCATTTGTTTTAATTGAGTAATTAATGGGAACCTGTGTGATTATTTTGAAAGTGACTGTTAAAAAGAGATTATCTACTTCATCCATCAAATAAGACATTTGCTTTAGAAGTCAAGTTTAGTGTTGGAACAATTTTTAAGGTGAAAATAGTATGCTTTAAAAATTTAAATTTAAGTTAATTTGGATTGTTATTTCAAATTCACTTTTATAGATTATTGTATTTTTTGCAGAGAGCTAAAATTGCATACATGTAGCCTATAAGTCTTTATAGTCGTGAAGGTTTGCTATTTAACAAAAATTCAGTAGTCTAATGAAGCTGCTACAGGTGCAGTGGCTAGGATTGAACATGAGTAGAGGTGACTCTTCCTCTTCTGCTTTCTGTAGTTAAATGGATACTTGATTAAGTTTTTTGATAAGAGTTAAGAAAAGATGCAAAAAGTTTTAATATCAAAATTTAAAGTTAACTGTTCGTGCGGTGAAGTTTACCTGAAATGTTTTAGCTTCTCCTCGGCTTCAGGAAATTAACTTTATAAAGTTAAAAAATTTGCTTTGTTTGAAATTAAATTTGGATATCTTCAGAGATTACTATTGTTTGTTTATTTACTTATTTGTTTTGAAAAGCAAAATTAGCTAAATTCAGCTGCCTGGCAAGACTGAAACTTGGGTATTCTAGTTCCAGTGATTTATATTATCTACTTTATGATAACATTCTAAGGTGAGTGAGTGTCTGTCTGTCTCTGGTCCCTGCAAGTTATGTGATTGATCAGTTTGGATTTAGTGTGATAGGTCTGTTTGGCTTTGACAATGGGATGGAAAGAAAACGTGCAATTGTGAGACACACAGAGTGGAGTAAAGTCATAGGAGGCATATTGAGAATTGCCTTTCAAGAAAGGAAATATAAAAGTGGACTGGGGACAAACAAGGCACCTCGAAATAAGATTCTGAGAAGCAGTCTTTACCGTAATAGTAGAGAGGGAGGGAGTGTTAGTCAAGAGAGATTCAGATACCCAAAGCTGTTGAGTAAAGGTGTAGAAAATATATGTAGAGTATAAATGATAAAATATTTTGACAGGTGATGTGGTTAGTACTGCACAAATGCATAACTGCTGCAATGTCAAACTGTAATCTGAATTGACTTGTGTAAGAGTTGACAATACTGTTGATGCAAATGACAAACCACCTTTTGCTTTTTTGATCGCATACTGCCAACCTTTCCAGATATATGCTTACTTTTTTCCCCCCTTTGAGTGCTGAGAGTTTTTTATGCAAGAAAACAATGATATTCATAAATGGTCAAGCATGTTACATGAAGTCATTACACTTTTTGACTCAAAACCGTGCATTGCTGTCAGAGGTTCCAAAATGTAATGGCACTGCCAGTATCCATTTTTATATTATTAAAAGTAGTGAGGTATTTACATAGTTCAGAAATGGAACAGTTCAGTGTTTTGAATAATAGATCAAAATAATAAGTAAGTGACTAATCATCATTATTTAGCCAACACCTTTTTCCAGTGACTTACAAAAAAATTGGTAAATATGAAATACAAGTATTTTGTTAGCAGGAAGATGCAAAATGACAGACTGCAACATTTAAGTAGGTCTGAAAACCGAATTAAGCTTCAAGAGCTACGTAAACATTAGCTCGCTATCTGTAAGCTCTTTTGCTTTGCCTGTACTTTGTTCAGCTGATCATAATAAGTAGATAAATGAATAAATTGAAAATCAGCATAGGGTAACTTACCCCACCAGACACCATAGTTACTTTTCAGTCTGCATATTTGTAAGAAAGTTTTTGCAATAATTTTGTTTTATAAATCCCCTTTTGTACATTGATTTGTTTTTTTCCATCATGTAAGATCAAATACACGAAATTTAAAACGAAATCTGTTCATGTGATTGTCTTACAACTGAAGCCACTGAATTAGATCTCAACGGTGCAGTCTGTGGTCAAGGTGGAAAAGTTGTTTTTTTTTTTTTTCTTTCTCTAAGCCTCTTAAAGTAGGGCAGGCCCTCAGTCATATGATACACTTGACTGCTTCCCTCTGCACAGCTTCTAAAGCTCTCTGTTTTCTAATGTGGTGAGCAAAACCACAGATATTAGAAATTTAGTGTACATTCTAATAGTAAGCAAGAATGTCTCAAGATCTCAAAATATAATATAGCTGGCCATGCATCTTTTAGCAGTATTTCTGTCTTGCAGTATAAGAATTGAATGTGATGAAATGTTTGAGACGCAGATGATCGCATGAATCAACTATATTAATATTATACAAATATGTAAAAGTCTGCTGGTTGTTTAAACCTGAACTAGTATCTACAATGTTTGTTACCTTATTTAATAATAGCAACTGGGAGCCCAATCGAATCGGGCTACAAATTCAACGTTTTGTGAAATCCATTCTTTCTCTGCAAAGAATTATTCGTTTTGTTAAGTCCTTGAAATGATTTTGTTATGACACTGATTTGTGGTTAAAATACATCTTTTCAGCCGCTGCAAGGCACGGGCTGCTCGATTTCTTTCAATCCGTGCTGCATTTGCGGCTGCTCGAGCTTCTTCAGTCGCTTGTGCACGGCTGGCACGATGTCTGTCAGCGTCTGTAGCGCATGTTCTTCATCTGTTTCTTTTTTGTCTGATTTGCACGATTTCTTTCAGCGTTAGTTGCATTTTTAGCTGTATTCTGCTCATCCATTTGTTGTGCTCGTTGTGTACGTGTGGTCGTATTAGCAATTCTACGTTCTGCGTCAGTCATGTGACTTTGTTTTCTACGCATTCTTTCTGCGGCCGCTGCTCTTGTGGCTGCTCAAGGTATTGCTGCAAACACCATACATGCGGATAGTATCAAATTTTATATATAAGGATTTAACACAAGTAATCTTTCTCACTTGGACTCAAGGTCCAAAATTTATTTAAAACTGTCAAAACACTGTCTCTCTAACACTGCCACCATTTAAAGTATCAAGTGGGATCAACTGTCACAACACGTTCAAGTGATGTCACCAAGTCTGAAAAAGAAACATCTGCTATCCCTTTCTTTTAATTTTGAACAGGCCCTGACAATATGCTGTAAGTTTTTAGAGTGGGAGTTAGGGTTATGTCATTGATCTCCATCTCTAGTTTTGAATTCTCTCTCAACCCTACCAGTATCATCTGAGTACTCTGTTGATGATCATGTGTAAAAAGAGATATACTCTAAATTCTTTTCGAAGCCTTCACAGACAGGATTTGTGATATCTCACAATCGTCGCCCATTTAACAGTTCAAAAAGAAAGACTTCAGTGGATGCTTTTTGAATCTCCCTATGAGCAAAAGATAAAAGGGAGAATCATGAAACTGTTTTTGGGTTTGGTTAAATAACTCTACCATATCACACTGAGGGTGATCAAATAGACTTTTTAAAATTGTTTTATGTTTAGTAATTTCATAGTCTTTTTTTCAGACATTAATTAAAGAAGCACTCTGACCTACTAGGACCTTGCCTATTAAGTATGTAGCAGTGCACTTGGTATGTAACTCTGGCATACCTGCCTTTAAAAACTAAGTGACACCTACAATTATAAACCACCAGAGTTATCTGAAATTGAGGATGCTGTGAAGTTTAATTGGTGTGGATATAGTTTATTTGTGATTTTGTGTAGCCAAAACTTAGGAAAAACGTTATGTAAACTATGGTTAGAAAGCCTGTAAGTGTTTAAAGAAACATCAAAAAAATGTTGGCACCCTTTTCGGTTTTTGTAGTTCTCACTTTCAGAAATTGAGTTTTTCAGATTGAAACACGGGAAACTGTCACATTTACTGCTGTTGATTAAATATTTTTCTGTGACATTCAACTTATTGCCTACATACTCTGTTTTGCTTCCCCTAATATTTTGTAGCTATTAAATTAGCTTGCACTCTTAGGGGTGGGACTCGATTAAAAAAAATGCATCTAATTAATTAGATACTTTAATTAATCTTGATTAAACGCACAAGAAAATTTGCCCCAAAGCGCAAATGTTTTTTTATTTTAAAAGGATTTTAGTGGGCGACAGAATCAAATAATAGACATGGACATGAATATTGTAAACTCAAGTTCTTTTCATTTCTGAAAAAAAAATGCATTTAAACTGCATTTCAATTCAAAACAAAAACAAAAATAATATCCCTGGCTAAAATTGGGCAGACTTAAAAATAAAGTGCTATTTTAAGTACATTTTCAGAATGGTATTGTCTTTAAATAATAATAAAAATTTCAACATAAAGTGCAGTTTTTCTTCTTAAAAAAAATAAGGCAGAAACATAAAAGGTAATTTGACCAGCTTCACCTTTAAACTTAGAGTAACCTTAGCCAAAATTATTTTGTACATTAGGCTAAAACAGTGTGATCATTGAACATTTCAGTGCAAAAAATAACAAACCCATTGGACTCCACAATACCTCCATCATTTATTGTCCATCTCTTTCAGCTAGTTACTTAGACAGACTAGCCTGTTCACATTTTCAGAGCTCAAGGCAGCTCTCTTTTTTGTTACTATGTGACCTGCAAGTGAGAACAGTCTCTCACATGGGACCGAAGTGGCAGAACTAATCAGATACTTGCAGGCCAGGACAGATAGCTGTGGGTAGGTCCCTGCTTGACTGGACCACCACTGCAGCGAGCAGTCTGTCACACTGATGGTGGATTCTGCTCTGTATAAACTCAGGGCCCTGTTACACAGGGCTTCCCCATCTGAATCAGAGTCTGAAGACAATGAAGAGAGAAGGATGTTCTTTGTCTTTGCTGGCTCCTTTGTGGTGGAATCTTTACACTGTTCCTGCAGCAGGGCCTCAAGGCTGGTTCAAACCTCTTCTCGCTCTCCTCTTGCAAGACACTTTAAATCCTTAAAGCGTGGGTCGAGCACAGTAGCTATCTTGAGCCACTGATGGTTGAGTGTAGCTACACGTTGGGATAGGTCCTTTGTGAAGGCAGTCTTAAATTTCACCATGTAGTGTGGGTCATCATCATAGACCTCCATGGTGTGATGCAGTTCGTGGAAAGCAGGTAAAACCACTGAATATGAGACTTATGTCTCACCTCCAAAAAGCTCAGTCACAAACCTGTAGTACACAGTTCAAGAAAGTAAATATTAATCTACACAATAACTGTCAACTATAGAGCTTTTTGAAGAAACAGTAACAATAAGTTTTATTTACCTGCATGGCTCAAAGACAGTCACCAGCTTTTGGAGTTTTACCAGCTCTGATGGAGTTAAAAATGACTAGCTTCTGCTTTTGTTTGTCTAAAGCAGCAAAACAGCCTCTTGATTCTTTAGTAGATGAGAAACCATATCCAGCGTTGTATTCCACTGTGTGGAAACATCCTGTATGAGTGGCTCTTTCTGTTGCCCCAGTCTTGTTTGCTCCTGGTGTAGTTCCTCCTTATTAGCAGGGCTGTGTTTAAAGTGACCCACTATTTTGCGACATTTTGCTAATGCACCACTAAACCCACTATCAGCAAGGCTAACAGTGATGGTTCTTTGCAAGATGTGAGCAACACAAGGCATGTGTTGGAATGGGAGGTGTCTAGCTGCAGCCACCATGGTTTGTGCACTGTCTGTTCCAGTTGTGGTGACCTTTTGTTGAATTCCCCGTTCTCCTTCCACAAAGAGAAACTGCTCAGCGCAGTTTTCGGCATAGTTTCTGGTGTTTGTCTTCTGCACAGTCAGGGCAAAAGACTGTAGATTCCATGTCCCATCTGTGACATCAACAATATGTGCAGTGACTCAGATGTAATTAGAATTACTAACACGTTTTGTATTTAGATGGTACTGTAAGGTTGAAGTGCTTCGGTGGTATGCAAACTCCTTTTTGCACAGTTTGCACAAAACCATGCTTTTATCAAGGCTTTCGTCAGGTAGTCTTTTGAAATGAAATTTGCCTCTGATCAGTCCTAGCAACGCGCTTTCTTCTGATTCTTCCATTTTTGTAGCTCTGATGTGTGCATCAGTGTAGTTGGTGTACCAGGAAATCGTGCATTGACAAAAGTTCCCCTTTGCTTGGAATACAAAGTGTGATTAAATGCTTTATTCTTTTTAACCGGTGTGAAAGACACTATATAGCGCCCGACCCGACACAGACTACGCAGAGGCATGTGTAAAAGTCACACAGGCTTTTTATTTTAGTCTTCAACCGTTGGGGCACGTCTTCCCCGTGTCCCACAGGCCCAACACAGTCCCAAAAGCACGTAACCACAATAGCAACAACTCTTCCACCTTGCACCACCACTCCTCCCAGGCAACCTCGTCCTCTTCCTCCCGATTCCGACCCAAGAGTGGTGGAGGCTGGCCCGTTTTATAGCTGGGGCTGATGACTCGTCTAGCCGGGTTGTTGAGACTCGGCAGCACCCCCTAGCGGCCATCCCAGCTCCCAACCAGGCTGTGGAAGACTCCGTCTCCCATTGAGCCAGGTGGGAGGCTGCCACCAAGCGTCCCAGGGGAGGTATTGAGCTATCCAAAGTTGCTTTCCCGGAACATACATAGCAGGGGCTTCCCAGCCGGGCATGGAACCCAGCCGTCCATCACCCCGTTTTTTTTTTAAATTAATTAATCGCAATTAACGCATTAACTTTCATTTTGAGTTTGTGTTTTATCTTTAACAGTAGAATCCCTGAAGCCTACAAAAAAACCCATATTCCCAGCCCACCTTAAATTCCTTTGCACTTCTCCATTAGCGTTTTTTGTTTTGTAAATGTGTCAGTCAGTACAAGCAGCCTCCTGTCCCCATCCCCCCCGTCCAACCTTGACGGAGTTCATTTCGGGCAAAAAGTTCTCCCAGCTCAAGTCAAGGCGCCTTATCGGCATGTGAGGTTCCTGGAGTTGTATAGGGTAAATAATTCAGTATATCATTATTTTTAACGCATGCATTTCATGTGTGTTCCAGGACTACAAAGATCTGGGTAAGTGTAGGATGAAGGGAAATGCAAGGCAAGAAATGCTGAACTCATACCTAAAGCAGAAACGTTTTCCATGTTATACTAATAATGATGTGAAGTGTATAATGTGTGAAGACTTTTGCCCAAATATTAAATTAACACATGAACTTTTATTCAAGAATATAACCAAAGTAAAAAAAAAAAATCATTCAGTTTACATGTTTCTGTTAATGAGTTACAAACCCAGGCACAAATGTGAATCGACAGAAAGCTAATTAATTTGTATTCCTTGATGGTGCAGAGGTATGAGCTGCTGGCTTATAACCGCAAGGTTGCTGGGTTGAGTCCCAGCGCTCCGTGTTTTGTGTACTGAGCTGCTATTAATAATCACTTATATATATTTCTCTTCTGGTTCGTTCTGCTTCCACTATAAAGCCGGTCCCGCCAACACGACATTTCTCGATTCTTATTTATCCTCTTCCAAACCCTTCCCCACGCTGTCTGCGGCTCCTCTTCAAAACTGGTCCCGCCCACACGCGGCCGACACAGCATTTCTTGATTCCTATTCGTCCTCTTCCAAACCCTTCCCCACGCTGCCTGCGGCCTCCCATACACCTTGCTGTTTTCGTTATACTGCGACGGTTGTTTCCTAAGCCTAAATCTGTTGTATGTAAACGATACTGTTTTAAACGTTATTGTTTTTTCATCAGAAAACCCAGTTTCCACGTCTACCTGTATCAGTTTAAATGCCACTTTTGCTACTCCCAATAGGGCGGATGCGCTGACGTATTGTGTCAACTGCGCAACACAGTGAATGTGTCGTCTATCTATATATGTCTATGCTCTTGACCATTGGCATTGGTTTCACTCCTTGCTATTTTTTATTTATTATATTATTTATTATAAAATGAAAGACAGTATCTTCTCTGTCAACGGATTTTTGTACAACGCCATCTCTATTTCGGGATCCGGCAACTACCTGTTCCTATCAATGGATTATTTCTTGACACAAATCGTCTCCAGCAAAACACCTATTCACAACTGCGTCTTTCAAGCAGTATTTCTTTCTTCTTGATTTCTGAATTCCTTTCTCACTGTTTTCCATTCCCATTCTTATTACACCGCTGAATGCATCGGGGGAGTCGGCTAGTAATGATAATAATAAAAACATACATTTGATTTGAGTCTGTTACACCTGGTGTAAATTTTGGCTACTCGTAAAAGTGCTTTTTTCATTATTCAGTTTTATTCTGTCAATTAAATTCACATGGTACTACAAACTTGCCTCTCCCTCTCTGAGTTGATGCCTGCTCAGAACTATTTGTTGTACCGGAAATCAAAGATACGATGTTCCATGACTGCTATCAGATTGGACAAAGGCAGAACCGTAACAGCAGACGGCTTATTCACAGCGCTTTCGCTGGCTAATAGACTGCCGCAACACAACTCTGCTTGGCACCATAAGTAAAATGGGACTTGCACTTGCAGCTAAAGTCACTTTAGTATGCAAGAAATTCCAAACGCGAATGCGCCCAAAAACAAGAAGCCTTTCATTTCAGTCTGTAACAGTCGGTGTCAAGTTTTGCTACCTGTAAAAGATACCACTGAAGGCATATAAGTACACACCCAAACACTGGTGAATCATGACTTCTTGGTGTCTTGTTGTCACTGGAATTTTTTGTTATTCAGTTTCATTCTTGAATAAAAGCACACTTGTTTCGTTATAGCTTTGTGAAAGTGTTTATTTTATATTTCAGTAGCCACTTCAATTAGATCAAAGCTTTCTCTGCCTCTCTTGTGCACGCGCGCACACACATTCATACTTGAAAACGTGACTGTTTGAAAACGTAATGCATTTGAACATTTTTTTTCCTTCAATCTTGCCTGTGCTATAAGAAGTCTGTCTGCATTTTCAGTACCATGCACCACCATACAGCATAACACAGTACAGGCAAGATCAAAAAAAAATGTTCAAATAGCATAGTGTTTTTCAAATAGTTTTTATAATAATAATAGTAATAGCTCACTACTCAAAACACTGAACGCCTGGGCTCAAACCTGCAGCTTTTCGGTCATAAGGCAGCAACACATATCTCTGCGTCATCCAGTAATACATACTGGCTTTCTGTTGATTGACATTTGATCTTGGTTTTTTTAACTTATTGACAACATGTAAATTTAATTTTTTTTTTTTTTTTAACACTTTTGGTTATATTCTTGAATAAAAGTGCACATGTTTTTGATATTTGGACTAAAGTCTTCACACATTATACACTTCACGTCATTATTAGTATAGCATGGAAAAAGTTTCTGCTTTAGGTATGTGTTCAGCATGTCTTGCCTCAAACTGGAACACACATAATATACTGTATTATTTGCCCTATACAACTCCAGGCACCTCACACGTAGATAAGGAACCTTCAGCTGAGAGATTTTTTTTTGTCTGAGCTAGGTCGAGGGAGGGATGGGATAGCATGCTGATGGAGAGACGCAAAGGAATTTAAGGTGGGCCGGGATTACAGGTTTTTTCATAGGCTTCAGGGATTCTAGTGTTAAATCAAAAATGTTTTTTTGATATCCTGCTTTATAGTAATCTCTTTGGCTTTTTCCCCTTCTTATGCAGGGCGATTTTGGAACACAGAAAGAAGCAGCATGGGCAATCAGTAATTTAACAATAAGTGGAAGAAAAGATCAGGTAAAAAAACATTAAAATGTTGTTCATCTAGTTTGTTCTGGAATACTATTTTCTTGAAAATCTTAGAATTTTACATGTTTATAATTTCTTTTGAAGGCTTGCGTTATTGACATGGTGTGAGTTGTACATTCTGGATTTCTGCAGCTTTGTGGGTTATTGATTGCTGGTACATAAGTGAATTTATGAGAAGTTAAACTACTGATGTTACTGATTGAATTGTGCAGATATCATTGAAAATACAACTAATATGATGGAGGTAGTGTGGCATTATGATTAAAGCTTTGGACGTCAAACTCTAAAGTTGTGGTTTTAAATCCTTCTACTGGTGCTGTGTGACCATGACAGTCACTTCACCACTCTGTGCTCCAATTATTGGGGGAGGAGGAAAAAAAATGTAACCAATTTTAACTCCTAAGTTTTGTAAGTGACGTTGGATAAAGAAGTCACCCAAGTACACTTGGTGAACAGAATGATGGAAACACTACATAAAAAATTGAGTCGTATTACGTTATTTGCCAGTTAGAAGTATGTGTCAGCTATTAAAGAGACCCCAGACTATTTAGTCATTTGATATGTGCATTTTAAAGCAACATGAGGAAAACCGAATTCCCAAAGAGGGCACATAGTGTCTAAATTACAGGTGTGTTTTACGTGTCAAGGGGAACACAGCCTTAATTAATGAGACCATGTGCCAAACATGGACAAGCTGTATCATCAAAGAAAAATTGTGGCCCAAAATCAAAGCTCTCCAACAGTAATAGAGAGGCACTTTAAGGATAGTTGCTAAATGTGAAAGATTTGAATTGGCTCCTCTGTGGCCCAGTCTCAACAAAAATGGTATGTCATGAACTTCACAAAGCTGGACTTTATTGCAGGGCTACCAGGTTAACTGGATATACAATTTAAAGAGATTATTTTCATGGGAATTGTTGCATACACTTTTGTTTCTATTTTGCATCGCTTATCCCTGATCATAAATATACACCTGACCGAATTGTGGTTTCTTTGAAATGAAACTTGTCGTAGCTTTAATTGTTGTGGGACCACACATACTCGTAGTGTATGGTCAGTTATATAAGAATTTCCATTTGTTTTTTCTAATGCGATCTTTGTCTTTTTTTTTTTTTTTTTTGATACTTTCGTATTTTCCTACTTTTACATTCTTTAACTTGCTCTACATGTGTATCACAGCAACATGTTTTTTTTTGTTTGTATTTTTTGAGCTTTTCGAATTCCCCTGCTTTCATAATCTCAATCCTGCTCTGCATGTGTATTGCGGCAACATTTTTGAATATCTTTATGAAGTCTTTTATTTCTGTCCCCGATTGGACCTACGAGGTTCTCAATTCCACTTGGTCCGGGCCGATTGTTACTTATTTATTTTCTGAATTTGCACATAGATTATTATTGATCTTTTGTGCATTCTTTTTTGGTTTTTCTTTCCAACGCTTTTGTGTCTCTTTTCGATGGGGTGCTTTTTCTTCTTTACTTAGTCGATGACGTGCAATCTAGAAAATATTACATTTTTAAGAGCTGGGAGCACATGAAGTGTCTGCCAAAAGAATTCCAACAACTGAGAGGTTAGATGTTTGTGATCTTGTTTTAAATTGTTTGTAAGTAGGGCATGACTTGCAAACGTCACCGTCTCATGGGTCTGCTTCCAAAGGTTGTAAAGTCTAGTGTGGTGGGACATCAGAGTGTCTTTCCGAGAAGATCACGTGTTGACCCAAGATTTTTTTTATTACAATAGAGAAATGACAAAATGTAGACATGAAGCATATAATGTGTGAAGCCATAAGTCCAATATATCAAATAAACACCTTCACAAAAGGTACAAGCATAATACGACAGCTTCTGTGGTGCATTGGTAAGAACTAGTGACTTGTAATCAAGAGGCCCTGGGTTTGATACTAGCAGCTGCGCAAATGTACTATTTTGAGTAATGAGCTGCTCTTATTGTTAATATTATACAATAAAAACGTACATTTGATTTGTGTCTGTAACAACCGGTATAAATTTTATAGTACAGTGGTACCTCGGTATACGTCCTTAATCCGTTCCAGATCCTTGGACTTATACCAAACAGGACATATACCAAACTAATTTTTCCCATAAGAAATAAAAGGAAAATGATTAGTCCGTTCCCATGAAAAAAAATACTATTGTTATTGGCATATTATACATTGATGGGGTTGTATAAAATTATTTAAACACTGCTTAATACTAAAATACATAAATACAAAAGCAATTAGATGAAATAAATGAAAATTTAACCTCACTTTACTTTTTAATAACGTCTTTGTATTTCACAATCGCAGATACCGTCGTTCTCGGCAAACGGTATGCAACAGCCGTGGCCCGGATACGCATGCCACCTTCATACTTTTCAACAATCAATTCAAATTTATGTGAAAAAACACAAAATCACGTTGTGACGATGTGGGTTTGCTGTATGCTTCCATCTGCTGTCGGTCCGGGTTTGCTGTATGCTCCTATCTGCTGTGGGGGAGCCCGTGAACCAAGCATGGTGCTTTTATTAAAACAATCAACAAAACAAGGTGTTCAAATAAAAGTGCAGTGTCCAAAGTTCCAATAAACAATCCATAAAATCAGAAGTGAAAGGTGGAGGTTAAAAACAATAGAAAAACGTCGAGGTTAAAATACAGCAGGATGCATTCTTTTTTTTAAATAAATAAATAAAGATGATCTCGGTGCCTTTTTACCTGGCGGCCCCCCTGCTTCCCAACCGGGGAGTCGCCCTACTTGCAGCTAACCTTCACTCTGCCTACTTCAGCTGTTCAGTTCACCTCTCCGATCCCTGGCTCCGGTAGGCTCCTCCTGACAGCGATTTGGGATCCACAGCGGCCAGAGAGCCTACACTGGGGAATACACTCGCCCAAGTCCTTTAGCAAAGAGTCACCCTACTTTCAGTCAATACCGCTCCATGATCACTCAGCGCCAGTGACCACTACTACTATTCCCCGGGTGTCGGCCCAACACCCAGGCTCCCTGTTCAGCTGCAACGCTCTCCTGCACCGTCTCTCTCTCTCTCTCTCTCTCTCTCTCTCTCTCTTTCTCTCCCTTCCGTCTCTTCTTTCTTTCTTTTTCCTCCCCTTCTAACCGATTCACGCCTCACGCCTGGACAAACTTGTTAAGAAGGCAGGCTCTATTGTAGGAGTAAAGTTGGACAGTTTAACATCAGTTGCAGAGCGACGGGCATTAAGCAAACTCCTGTCAATCATAAAGAATCCACTGAACAGTGTCATTTCCAGGCGTAGCTTCAGTGACAGACTTTTGTCACTGTCTTGCTCCACTGACAGACGGAGGAGATCGTTCCTCCCCCACACTATGCCGACTCTTCAATTCCACCCGGGGGAGTAAATGCTTACATTACTCAAAGTTATTGTCTGCTTTTACATGCATTTTTATTACTATTTAATTTAATATTGTTTTTTGTATCAGTATACTGCTGCTGGATTATGTGAATTTCCCCTTGGGATTAATAAAGTACTCTATCTATCTATCTATCTATCTATCTATCTATCTATCTATCTATCTATCTGTCTGTCTGTCTGTCTGTCTGTCTGTCTGTCTGTCTGTCTGTCTGTCTGTCTCAGCAAGCAGCCCCAGGAAAAATCACGAATGCTGATGGTCTCTCACCTCTGCACAGGTGAGAAACGCACAAATCACCCCGAGAATCACTAAGCCATAAACGCGGTGATTATTTATTTTAAAACTGGCCTTTGACAGGAGCTGGAGTTATAGCACGGGTTGTTCACTGAATGCTAGCAACTGACGCTCGTGGGCAGTCGTGGCTTTGTCTCAAGAGAGGTAAATAAGGGTAGCATGCGAGTCATATTCCAAACAAATTTTTGGCGTCCAAACATGACAGCTGGCAGGGGTCTTCACGGATATTTTCAACCTGTCCCTTGCCCAGGCAGCAGTGCCAGCATGCTTCAAAACCACCTCCATAGTGCCAGTGTCGAAACACTCATCACCAATGTGCCTGAATGACTACCGCCCTGTAGCACTCACGCCCATAGCTTCAAAGTGCTTTGAGCGACTGGTACTGGCACACCTCAAGACATGCCTGCCCCCCACACTGGATCCTCACCAATTTGCCTACCGTAACAATAGGAGTACAGAGGATGCTGTATCCACAGCGCTTCACGGTGTACTCTCACACCTGGACAATAAGAACACCTATGCAAGATTGCTGTTTGTTGACTTCAGCTCAGCATTTAATACAGTCATCACTTCCAAGTTGATCACTAAACTTGTGGATCTTGGTATCAATAATTCTATCTGTAATTGGATCATGGACTTCCTGACCAACAGACCCCAGCATGTCAGGTCTGGCCATAACTGCTCTACCACCATTACACTCAACACTGGCGTTCCACAGGGCTGCGTGTTGAGCCCGTTCCTCTACTCCCTTTTCACTCATGACTGCAGGCCCATGTATGGATCCAATTCCATCATCAAGTTTGCAGACGATACCACGGTGATCGGTCTCATCAGTGATAACGATGAGTCTAATTACAGGGAGGAGGTAAAACACTTAGCTGCGTGGTGCGCTGAAAATAACCTGCTCCTGAATACCACCAAAACCAAGGAGCTCATTGTTGACTTCAGGAAGAAGAAGGGAGACACCCACCACCCACCACGGGTTTCCAGCTTTAAATTCCTGGGGATACATATCTCGGAGAACCTGTCATGGACAAACAACACTTCCAGCCTGGTCAAGAAGGCCCATCAGCGCCTCTTCTTCTTGAGGATACTGAAGAAGAGCCAACTATCTACTGTCATACTGGGCAACTTCTACCACTGTGCGATAGAGAGCATCCTGACTAACTGTATTACAGCCTGGTATGGGAATTGCTCTGTTGCTGACCGCAAGGCACAGCACCGGGTGGTGAAAAAAACCGCACAACGCATCATAGGGACTCCACTTCCGGTCATTGAGGACGTTCACAAGAAGAGATGTTTACGCCGAGCTCGTTGCATTCTTCGTTGCACTCCTCTCATCCAGCCAACAAACTCTTCCAGCTTCTTCCCTCCAGAAGGCGCTACAGGAGCCTTCCAACTAAAATCAGCAGGTTTAGGAACAGCTTCTTCCCCACAGCGGTCACACTTCTGAACTCAGTCCCCCGTTGAACCTTCACATCCACACACTTAATCCTCTACACTACTCCTCCTCCCTTCCTTGTACATATCTGTACATACCTGTGCACACACAGCACACCTGTACATTGTACATCATATATCATATATTGTACATCTATACTAATAAAAGGCAAAGCCCTCACTCACTCACTCACTCATCACTAATTCTCCAACTTCCCGTGTGGGTGGAAGGCTGAAATTTGGCAGGTTCATTCCTTACAGCTTCCTTACAAAAGTTGGGCAGGTTTTATATCGAAATTCTACGCGTAATGGTCATAACTGGAAGCAGTTTTTCTCCATTTACTGCAATGGAGATGAGCTTCAACGCCGTGGGGGCGGAGTTTAGTGTGACATCATCACGCCTCCCACGTAATCACGCAGTACATAGAAAACCAGGAAGACCTCAAAAAAGCGCTCAAGAAAACATGCATTATATAATTGAGAAGGCAGCGAAACAATAAGAAGCGAGCGAGTGACATATACAACCATATTCATGAGTTCTGCTACTTCGGAAACAAAGCACGATGTAAACCTACACTTTAAATTAAGTTCATAGACAGGCTGCGCTGGCGTTTGTAATTTAGTGCCTGCCCATATAAGGTCGTCCGTCAGCGGCAATCCAATAGCAAACTGCCACGGGTAAATATTCACGGGTGAAGGACTGTGCTTATGGAGAGGAAGATGAGATGGTCAGGGTGGTGTTTGACACAAACTCAGCGAAACTGCGAGAGAAAGTTTTAAGTGCCAGGACTAAGGTAACATTAAATAAAGCTATGGACATAGCACGAGATGGCACCAGCACAGCTGGGAACCTTCGATGCAAGTACACCGAGTGGCTCACGTGAACTGGACGCGTGCACAGATAAAAGCAACAGTTCCAAAGAGCTGAACAAAACCGAATTACACAATTGAAAAGGCAGCAAAAATATGAAGCGTCTGATAAGCATATTCATAAATGCAGCTACTGTGGAAACAAAGCACACGGTGGAAAAAGTCAATGTCCCGCTAAAGGAAGACAGTGTAAAAACCCGTGCATGCAGTGTGTCAGGTCTCAGATAAAGAAGAAGACGAGCTGTTTATTGATGCAGTAAGAAACGAATCGATGAATGAAACCTGTCATCTTTACAACGATTGACAAACACGGAATGTAACTTGAACACAACACATCCTACAAATACGAGCCTGATTGAAAGAAATAATGATAATCAAATCCTTGATGACAGCAACACTCAGTAACACTCACAAAACAAATACTGTATATTGACAGTCATGTTACGTTATTTTTAAAATGTTCCCTTTTCTT
Source organism: Polypterus senegalus (assembly GCF_016835505.1). Lineage (NCBI taxonomy): Eukaryota > Metazoa > Chordata > Cladistia > Polypteriformes > Polypteridae > Polypterus > Polypterus senegalus. The sequence continues at coordinate 161,377,318 of NC_053155.1, forward strand.
TTTCTACCTTTTTTAACACACTACTTCTCCGCTGCGATACGCGGGTATATATATATGTATATATATATCCCGCTCTACATACTCGAATAATGGATACTTTATTCGCCATCAATGATTGTTTTGGTAAAGCCATACTCAGTGTATTCATTAGATGAACGGTAAAAATACTTCAGGCTTCACACATTATAGGCTTCATGTGTACATTTTGTCATTTATTACTAAAACATGAAAAACATTTCTGCTTTAACGATGTGTTTACATAGATTGTTGTAGACACGGAACACACATGAAATGCATGTGTTCCAAATAACAATCTGTTTCCCCTCCAAAAGTCCATCACTTTACTCCAAGATAATCAAGGCTTGAGCTGGGAGAAATTCTTAATAACTTCTTGCGGTGAATATTATAACAGGCTGCTTGTGTTGATCAAGACAGTTACAAGACAATAGATGCTGAATGAGAGTTGTGAAGGGATTAAAGGTGGGCCAGAATTTTTATTTTTTTCGTAGGCTCTGGTAATTCTGGTGTTAATTGTCCAATGTGTTATGTTTGCATTATTCATATATTACAATTATTGGGGGGTTATCCAGTTTAAAAGGGATAACCTATACTAAAATCAAAAACCTTTTTTTGATTTTATTTTCAGGTTGAATACCTTGTACAGCAGAATGTCATCCCACCTTTCTGTAACCTACTGGCTGTCAAAGATTCACAAGTAGTTCAAGTAGTACTGGATGGACTGAAGAACATTTTAATAATGGCTGGTGATGAAGCTAGTACGATAGCTGAGATAATAGAAGAGTGTGGAGGTAGGGTGGAATTTCACACTCATTGTAATTTATGGTTATATTTTTTTCAATGCTTTTTCTTTGTATGACAGTTGGGTGTATTGTTTCCATTAAATTTGCTAATTAGAGATTCTTTGGATACAGTTATGTATTTGATATGTGTCAACATTAACCTAAAGTTCTTTTAATTTTTATAAAGTACATTTAAATCCAAACATGATTTTAAAAAAAAAAAAGTTTCCAATACTGTGTTATTGTAATTTATTTATTAAATGCTGTTTATAGGAAACTTCTATGCCAAACATCTAAAGGTGTTCAGTATTGAAATATTGTATATACTGATAATATTTGGAATTATTTCTTGAAAGAGAGCTTCAATGGCAATAGAAACAGACAAGAGAATAAGTAAATAGCTAGAGATGGATATTTAGTAAGCAAATTTCTTAAGAAAGAAGTAGTGTTAAAACGAATAGAAATTTTACTTGATAGAACAGTTCTTGGCAGTCAGGAAAGTTAGCATTTTTAACAAGCAAACAGTGTAAGGGTTCATCAATCTGAAGGAATAAAAACGGTGTAAGCAGAGAGCTTCAAAATAAGGAAGTAATAAGTGAAGCACAAAGTTTGCAAAGAAAATAAGGAAAAGTGAAGTTTAATAAATATCAAAGAAAGATACAAATCAAGTGTTTTTGCTGCAGAGTATTACAGGAGCTTAGGGGGCCAGAAGGTGTTTAATAGCTAGTAGTTCTTTAATGTATTAATTTATCCATTCTAATTAAGTTAAATCATTTAAATTTAATTAAAAGGGTTGAGTAATCAAAAACAAAATTTTAAAAATGATGCCAGTTCAATGCAGGTCCTGATTAAATGTTGGACATTTTGAAGGATGGCATGGAGGAGTTAGTCCTTGCAGGCTGCATCTTCAGGAGATGCCATCTGATCCATCATCATAAGCTCAGGTCACTGAACTGGAGGAGTTGGCTGGCCAGTGCTGTAGTAGAAAATTGGCTTACCTGGTCCGGGTGTCCGGGTCCGGGTGCGACATAGTGTGAACATCTAAGTGGCATGGAAGGAGACTCCAGACCAGTCAAAGATTGGTGGGTCACAGTTGCAAGGCAAAAGATGCACACTGTTTGGGGTCATCAACCCCAGAATTGGAAGGTCTTTGCAGAGCTGAGATTGATGGTGTCTCTGAAGACTCTGATGTGGTAGGCAGGCATGGGGAGTCCCAATGGGCCACCTCAAAATATGTCCCCAGAAAGAGTTGTGTTAGTGATGGTGGAAGACTCGATTATTAGGAGGATTGAAGCTTAGGTGTGTTGCCTTCTGGGTGAAAAGGTAGGATTCCTCCCTGGAAGGGTGGATAGGCTCTTGGCCTGCACGTGGGTGGATCCAGTTGCCATTGCATTGTTCTTGTTGGAATAAATGATATACGTAAGGGCAGCTTGTTAGTTCTGTAATAAAAATTTAAGGAGTTGTCAGACTGAGGACCAGTACTGAGAAGGTATACTTTATTGCCAAAAGTATTGGGACACCCCTCCAAATCATTGAATTCAGGTGTTCCAATCACTTCCATGGCCACTGGTGTATAACATCAAGCACCTGGGCATGCAGACTGCTTCTACAAACATTTGTGAAAGAATGGGTTGCTCTGTGGAGCTCGGTGAATTCAAGCGTGATAGGATGCCACCTGTGCGATTTCCCTTCGTGAAATTTCCTTGCTACTAAATATTCCACGGCGAACTGTTTTAGTGGTATTATAACAAAGTGGAAGCAATTGGGAACAACCGCAACTCAGCCATGAAATGGTAGGCCACATAAAATAACAGTGGAGACAGCGCATGCTAAGGCACACAGTGTGCAGAAGTCACCAACTTTCTGCAGAGTCAATAACTACAGACCTCCAAACTTCGTGTGGCTTCCAGATTACCTCAAGAACAGTGTGTAGAGAGTTTTGTGGAATTTGTTTCCATGACTAAGTATCTAGCTGCATCCAAGCCTTACATCAACAAGTGCAATGCAAAGCGTCGGATACAGTGGTGTAAAGCGCACTGCCACTGAATTCTACAGCAGTGAAGACAGGTCCACTGGAGTGACTAATCATGCAATCCAATGGACGAGTCTGGTTTTGCCGGGATAATGGTACTTGCCAGACTTCATTGTGCCAAGTGTAAAGTTTAGTGAAGGGGGGGGGGATTATGATGTGGGGTTGTTTTTCAGGAGTTGGGCTTGTCCCCTTAGTTCCAATGAAAGATGAGATGTTGCTGTAGTATATCAACATAATTTTTCTTCCTCATGATGCTATCTATTTTTTGAAGTATGCCAGTCCCTCCTGCAGCAAAGCACCCTGACAACATGATGCTCCAACCCCCATGCTTGACCGTTGTGATGGTGTTCTTTGACTTACAAGCCTCACTCTTTTGTTTCCAAACATAACCATGGTCATTATGGCCAAACACTTCAATCTTGGGTTCATGAAACCAGAGGATATTTGTACAGAAAGTAGGATCTTTGTCTCCATGTGTCATTGCAAACTCCAGTCTGACTTTTTGTGGTGGCTTTAGAGCCTCTTCCTTTGCATATCAGTCTTTCAAGTTGTGTCAATATAGGACTCGCTGTACTGTGTATATGGATACTTGTCAGCCTGTTTCCTCCAGTATCTTCACAAGGTCCTTTTGCTGTTTATTCTGGGATTGATTTGTATTATTCGTGCCAAAGTACATTATTCTCTAGGAGACAGAATGCATCTCCTTCCTAAACGGTATGATGGCTGTGTGGTGTTTGTACAGGTGAAGCTGAAATTCATAAATTTCAGCCATTTGGAAATTGATCCCAAGAATGAACTAGATTTTTTTTTTTTTTTTTTTTTGAGGTCTTGGGCAATTTCTTTTGATTTTTCCCATTATGTCAAGCAGAGAGGCAGTGAGTTTCATGGTAGGCCTTGACATACATCCAACAGAAGCTAATTGCCTATAGGCTTGAAATTATTTTCTGAATTTTACAAGCTGTTTAAAGGCACAATTAATTACAAAGTGCATGTAAACTTGTAACTCACTGGAATGTTGATGTAGTCAATAAAAAGTGAAATCTGTCTGTGAGCATTGTTGGAAAAAATTACTTTTGCCCTGCACAAAATAGATGTCTTAAACAATATGCCAAATTTATAGTTCGTATAAAACCTTTGGATGGTTTAGAAAGTGAGTTTTAAAGAATTCATCCGAAGTATATTTAATTTTCTGATGTCAAGCGTAGATGGGAACAGTTATTAGGAAAGATAGAACAGAAAAGGAGAGTTGTTGCCGTTTATGTAAAACAGATTTCACATGCTTGTAAGGAAGTTGCCAATTACATTTGAATATCTGAATAGTCATAAACTAGTCAATCAAATCGTGTGTAATATATATACTGTGTATATATACAGTGGGGGAAATAAGTATTTGATCCAATGCTGAATTTTTATGTTTATTCACTTACAAAGAAATGAACAGTCTCTAATTTTTATTCGTGTTACACACTGTTTCACCATGGAAATCATGATCCTTGACCTCAGCTAAGCGTCAAGACAGAGTGAGGTGGCAATGGTCTGCAGGTACAAATATATCTGGTTCCGGCCCCATTTTCCTTTGATTTTTAAGAGCCCTTACATGGCCTTTTTTAGTAACAGCTTCTATGCAATTTTGACAGAGCATATTTGGTGTTACCAGTGTTCCCAGAAAGAGGCGTTTCATCTCGCAGGGCACTCTGGATATCATCAAGAGGAGCTGTAGTGCATGACTTGATGGCAACCCCAGTCTGTACCGGGAACTGAGAAGGATGGCTGTGAGGGCTGTAAGGACAGTTAATAAGGTGTTTGTTAGAGGAATCTGTGAGCAAGTGACACACCATCTTTTTCTAGTGACTCACGTCCTACTTACAGAGGAATCAAAGCATTACGCACATCCGAATCTGTTCATCAGAGTAGCAGTCACAGTGGCTGATGGAACCGACTTTACAGATTACACTGCATTTTTGACCTGCTGCAGTGATATTCATGTCTCTGGTGACTCTTCCTATGAAGTCAGTAGACAGATTGGGAAAGCTGATGGGGAGCAGGGTAATGAGTTTGCTGGAAAGGGGTGTGTGGTACTCCTGATATCTATGCAAAGTCTTTAGAGTCCTGGTGCTTCCTGTCTTGGTATATAGTTGCAAGACATGGACGCTTTTCAGTGACCTGAGATGTCTCTTTGGAGAATCCTTGGGTACCGCTGGTTTGACTTTGTGTTGAATTAGCAGTTGCTCGTGGAGTCCCAAATGAGGCACATTACCTACATTGTAAGAGAGTGTCAGTTATGGCACTACAACCATGTGCCGCGATTCCCCGAGAGAGATCCAGCTCGTAGAATCCTTATTTTTGAGGACCCAAGTGGCTAGAACAGACCAAGGGGAAGCCCACGTAACACCTGGCTGCAGTAGATAGAGGCTCCTTTCCAGTGTGTGGGACTGGACCATGTGTCTGCCTGGGGGGTTGCCAACCAGGATCCTGAGCTGTTTTGTCATGTGGTGGGTGCAGCAAAGCACTGCACCAGTGCATGCTCCCCCACCTGACCTGATTTGATATTCAACAACACATAGTTGTTCTGTATTTGCCACCACCATGGGCAGCAATGCCTGTAGTCATCATATCTGAACTATAGTTGAGATAACACTTGCAGCATATATACATATGTTTAAGAATATTTTGGGGGGAAAAAAAGTAAGTGTTTAATAAACCTGACATATTTGAGTATTTAAGATAATTTTCTGTTCACTCTCCTTTGTTTTATTAATTATTTTTTGTGTACTTGAGACAAATTTTACTATTTCTTTTCAGCATAAAACACTAATCAGAGATGTGACAGCTATATTCAGTACAACTTAGAAAGTGTTTTTAAATAGTTAATTATATATTATAAGATTTCACTGTAAGAGATTATTTGCATTTGTTTATTTATTGTTATTTTTTCCAGGTTTGGAGAAAATCGAAAACTTGCAGCAGCATGAAAATGAAGATATCTACAAATTAGCCTTTGAAATTATTGACCAGTACTTCTCTGGAGATGATGTGAGCATTTTCTATGGATTTAATCACTTTGCATCTTTTCAGATCTGAACATTAATGTCAACATCAAGAGTGAGAAATGCATGTCATGTACATATTTTATATACTTGTAGAGAGCATATATGAGTTTGCAGTTCTTTCAATCTGCAACTAAATGCTGAAGGTGAAAATAGGTATTTGTAAATGTAAAAAGCAAACTCTGGTTTTGTAATTTTGCTTGGTTTTGAGTTTGTGCCACTGATGGAAAATCCAAAATATTTAGTTACATTACATGCTTCAAATGTTGAATTATCACCTAACATGAATGCTGTATTCAGCAGATTTTAATACACTGTTGTAAAGGAACAATGCACTATGGAAGAACAGTCTTTGATACCTACAGATATATTCTAGCTGACCTGTGTAATATACATGTTTACACCACTCAAGGCTTTTTAGATTCTTACAAGCAAAGATAATTTGCTGTAATTTTTCCTTTGTGAGTACCAAGAAACCCTATAAGGCCAAGGATAGATGCAACATATAGCTGTTAAGAGTTTGAGTATTTTATTGTGATTCACATTTTATGGAATACTGTACTCTTAACGTTGTAACTCTTTTAATGTTGCAGTATTTTCTAATTCGGGACAAAGAAGACTGTCACTGTAGCTAGGAGATTTCTTAACTGCCTGCATTTTACTTAATGGTTACTTAAATTTAGACACCTCTTTGGTGGGGTTTGGTTAATTTATTTCAAAGTAGTTGCTAGTTTAGTAACTTCCTGCTCTAACAGTTTGCTCCGCAGCTGTGTTAATAGGCTACATTTACTATATATACTCAATATACTCCTCTAAATAAGTACATATACCCAAAGAAATGTTTTTTCTTTTTTAACTTATAGATATATGAAGATTTGATCTTTATTTAAACAGTATCCTTAGATAAATGTAATTGAAAAAATAAATAATTAAAATTTTGACTTTGCAGTCATTGTTCTATGAAAAATGAACATATATGCCATTTCTGTCTGTGGGAGAAAAAGAAAGTACATGCTTGGCTCTAATGGATGATGTTAGACAGACTGACATTATCTATTGTTTTGCTATGGCTATTACACGTCCAGGCTTAAAAACCAGGGCCAGATCTTGTTCATGCCAGTTTGTATGACAGGGTCCCAGTACTAAATCCTGACTTCACTCCTGATATGATAAGATAATTGATCCCAGTCCTAGTAGTACTCTGGGATAGTTCTAAGAGGTACAAGCCAGACACCTAACTTCAGACAAAGGTCCATAATTCAAGGATTAATGACATCAATGAACTAATGTTTGCACCAGTGGTCAACCAAGAGGATGGGCTCTTGTGTGCATCCAAAAAACAATGATAAGACTTCTATTCCTTTCTTTAAAAAGTCAAATACACCCTAACTTATCAATTCTCCCATTAAGCTTATAGCTCTCAACCTGGCCATATCTTCTGTTTTACAACAGATTCCCAGGGCCGAAAGAGTGTGGCCATAAGAAGCTGAAGCAATCGTATTATAAAAATATATCAATTTTCTGTTATCTCTGTGTTATAAATAAATTGTATTTTGTTTATTGCAATAAACATGTCTGGGTTAACTATGAAAGTAAGTTTTGGACCACATCTAGACCACAACAGAGAAGGTGTATGTGTTGAGGTAGACTTTGCAGATTTATGAACTTCCTTCATCAATTGTACAGATCTCTTCATATTTCTGCTTTCCGAGCCAGAAAGTTAAATTGAGATACTGTATCTTACTCTACTTTTAACTTGGTGACCCTTGGGGAGGACTTATTGTTGCTTTAAGTACCAGAATTGCTGAGGGGAAAACTGATGATTAATTGAGTGATTTTGCACCCCTTCCTTCACTGGGATTGTCAGTTTTGTTAGAAATAACCTCAAGTAGGAGTTTCTTATAAGTGACAGTGGTTAAAAGAAAGTTTTTTACAACCCATCCATGCAGAATTCCTTTAGCTGTGTGATGTTTTGAGGTGTGTGTTACATGCACAGCCTGATTAAAAAACCCTTACAACACCCTAGTGGGATTCTGAGTTTTGATTTGACCATTCCACAACCCTCTGTTTCGTTTCAGCCATTCCTTGATGGATTTACTGATCTGTTTAGGGTCATTGTCATGTTACAAGGTTCACTTTCAGTTGAGCTTCAGTTTTTAAATGGATGGTCTCACGGTATTCTCAAACGCCCTTTGGTACTATAAAGAATTTATAGTGGATTCTGTGACAATGAGCCGCACAGTCCCTGATGCAGCTTAGCAGACTCAAGCCATAACCTTTCAGTCACCATGCTTTACAGTTGATTTCAGGTTCTTCTGTTTGTATGCTGTCGCTGGTTTTTGCCAAATATGTATTCTGGTACTGTGGCGAATTGTATCCTTGCCTTCAGAGCTCATTTTTCCAGAATTTATGGTATTTGCTTAGGTGTTCATGCTCGAACTGTACTCTTGCCCAGACTCCAAAGGTTTCCTTCTGGCACACCTCCCATATAGATCTAATTTGTGCCAAAGTGCCTGTAGTTCCCATGGTGAAATTCTGAATTTCTCTTTAGAGACTTCTTTCAGTGTCTTCTGTTCTTCTCTTGGCGTGAACTTTTTGGGGGCAGCATGGCCTAAACAAGTTGGCAGTTATTTGAAATCTTCTGCAGTTGTAGGTGATCTTCCACACAGTTGAATGGTTTGTTTGGAGATCTTTTTAAATCCCATAGGCATCTACAGTATAATCTTCTTTTTGACAGCCTTTGGGAGTTTTTTTTATCAGCAGCGAGGAAATCTAAATTCGTGAGGTTTAAATAAAACTAGATTCTTCATGATCCTCTTTTATGGTTTTTTAATATTTGCATCTCTTTCCAAGTGTTTTAAGAGTTTGAGGTAGTGATAAATGTAGGAATGTGTTTACTTTTTCCGAATATATACCTTTCATTTATGTTTATTTAAATTATACAGTGGACTACAAAATGTTAGTGTGACATGTTTTTTATAGTATGTCACCTTTGCCTTTAGATACTATTTAAGTAAAGATGAAAATCTTTATTTACAGTGGATTTTGTCTAGCCTATTCACTCCCTCTTTCTTAAATTAGCAAAATTCCAAAAAAAAAAAACAAAAAACAGTGCGAACCAGTGACATAATCTTGAGGTCCAGTCACAATCTATACACACTATATCCTTGTGTTTGAAGTAATCATTTTCCAGTTGATGAAGCAGTAGTAGATTATAGGAATAAAAGGAAATCGCATAGCACAGTCACTTTAAAATAAACTGGCAGCGTCTCATCCAGATCACATACAGTAGATGCTCATCCCAGATTAGTTTCCTTGTCGAGCCCCTGGTATCTAATCTAGAAAAAGCCATTTACCTCCAAAAGAAAGCAATATATTGGTAGTGGTCACTGCTTCCCTGGTACATTTGATTGGTGTAAATCCTCTTTATTACAGGCTAATAAAGCAATTTTTTTTCCAACTCGTAAACACCTAAATAATGAATATATGGTGACAAAGAGACCAAATTACAACTGTGTAACGCAGTACATTTTTATCAAAGTTTATTGTTAAGTATGAGCCTATAAAACTTGCTCAAGATTCAAGATATTTTCTTCTCTTTTCTTGTCTGAACTTTATACTGTTAGTATTGTATTTACTTATCAAATTGTTTGATTCATCTTTTAATGAAAGTTTATGGTCATAAACACACCAAGAGGCTTTTATAAAGTGCACTGACAACTGACTTGTTTTTGTTTCTTTTAAACTTAGATTGATGAAGATCCTAGCCTCATTCCTGAACCAGCTCAGGGAGGAACATTCAACTTTGACCCAACTTCAAATCTACAAACCAAGGAATTTAAATTTTAAGAAGTATATTACAGCTGCTCTGCTACATGTGTCAACTCTGAAATGCCACACACATTTTATTAACCACAACATGTGCTGAAGTTTTGAAGACTTGTGTTAATCTTCAGCTAGTGCTTCTAAATCTAAAACAGAATTTAACTAAGAACAAAAAAAAAAAACTAAAGTCTAATATCAGTCCATCTGCACTTGCCAAATGAGCTATTACAGAAGCCAGAGGATCCATGTGCATGAATTGACAAATTCATTTTATATTCCATCATATCAGTGCAGAAGAAAATCCTGATGTGCTTTTTTTATGCTTTTTCACCCCGATATCATGTGCTGTTCATTTACAGTAATCCCTTTATAAGTAAGTGTTCATGTTGACATTTTAGATGCTATGTGATGAAAAGACACAAGTTTTTGGAAGTACTGAAACACTTAGTTTTGTAGAAGTTGGAAGAGACTGAACCTTTTTGTTATCACCACAACCACGTTTATTGATTGTACAACAGCAGAAGTTAAAAATCAAAATAAGGAAAGAATGACAATATGAACAAACATCAGAATAATATGTGAACCTGCATCATTGCAGACATTAGAAGGATAAAATGTGTAGAATTCATTTTTTGTTACGGTGAAATCCACCTTTACAAATGGATGTTTCTGCTAGTGTACAATGTTTTCAGGAAAGATTTCCCCCTGAAAACTTTTGCCCAAGTAAAACACCACCACCATTTCAGCCTGTGATTCGGCTATATTTCTTAAGGTAATCCACATGGGATTTTCTGAATTGGATTTTCTAAACTGAAAGCAATTGTCCTCTTATATTTAGCGAAAATGTTTTGTCCATCTATAAGAATCTTGCTTTTTAGCACTTTGCTTTTATATCCATTTTAGGTTTGTTATTAGTATATAAAGTATATTTTAATTTTGCTGAAATTGCAAGTAGCAATGATGGTTGAATTTCACTGAGTTTATTCTGTGGAGCTTCCAAGTTTGCAGTAATTAAGTCTTGCACAAGTTTGTAAAAATTGCAGTCAGTGCTTCTCTCTCTCCGTAAACATCACAAACGAGGGTGAAAATCATATGATTCTTAATGTTGGCAATACAATATATAGGTTTCTCTGTAGGTTACATGCTAAAAGTCAATTTAACTGTTCAAACATTATATTGTTTAAATTAAGGCTTATGTAAAAGCTGCAGTGGCTGCTACCTGTACATCAAGTTCATTGTGCAGGATAACATTGTACTTATTGTTAAAGTTAACAGGGAATTCTGTTTTAATGTGTGTATCTTGTTAAGATGATACCCTTATTGGAAAAAAGTTTTGTTGCTATTGTGAATGGAGATAAAATGTGTTTTCTTTTTCTCCCCAGTGCATTTCTTGTAAAGGGATAAACAGTTGCATTTACTAATGTAGTTATGTTTTGGCTGCTACTACTACAAAGATGTTCGGATAAGACTGCAGTCAGAGCTTTCTGGATTAGCTGTTTATAAGTTGATGAAAACTGAAAAACTATGGCAGATGTTCATTCTTGAATTATCTATCAGTTTAGACCGAGCCACTTTAAAGAGTAGAAGTTACCTTGTATCAGACACTGATACAAGTTTATGTAGATTGCAAGATTTTACTTGCGCAAGAAACATGTTTTAATGTGACATATATACCATTTTGGCCTCTGATTATTTATATCTTTTTTATAAATTTTAGATTCTGTTTCTCTTTAAGGTGGCTCATTATATTTTTTTCCCTTTTCAACTCTTGTGCATATTAAAGGCAAGTTGAAATTTGTGATTTGCTGTTCATTTTATTTTTAAAGAACAGAAATGCATTCATTAGCTTTTGAATTTAAATATTTGTAATAAATCTTAAGGCAGGTGTAGGCTTTGTAAAGTGTTGCACATAATGTCCTTTTTTTGGTGGGGGAGGGGAATCTGGTCACTATTAATCTTGATTTCCTTTGTCAAATTAAGATCTGCTAATCAACAGTTAAAAATCTGCTGGCTACTAGTCTTTATTGAGTGCAACACTTAATGTCAGAGTGGAACAGATAGCCACACTAACTACTATGGAAACAGCTTTGTGCAATTTTAAAAATATGCAGCTGTTCACGAGTGATGAGAGGGGAGAGACACCTTTTGCCATTTCAGAATGTAAGAAAGTTGAAATTTTACAGTGCTTTTAAAGTATTTCATCCTGGCTTTAGTGAAGCTAAATAAAAATTATTATTTTTTGCTGACAAAATATAATAAGTACCATCAATATATATTTTTTTAAATTTATGAAATGCAAAGTGCCAAGTCTTCTCTTAGAGGCACCTTTTCACCTTTAATCACATGCATTTTAAAAGTGTAATGTACAGTATATCCGGAAGGTATTCACAGCGCATCACTTTTTCTACATTTTGTTATGTTGCAGCCTTATTCCAAAATGGATTCAATTTTTTTTTTTTTTCCTTAGAATTCTACACACAACACCCCATAATGACAGCATGAAAAAAGTTTACTTGAGATTTTTGCAAATTTATTAAAAATAAAAAAATTGACAAAGCACATGTACATAAGTATTCACAGCCTTTGCCATGAAGCTCAATATTGAGCTCAGGTGCATCCTGTTTCCCCTGATCATCCTTGAGATGTTTCTGCAGCTTAATTGGAGTCCACCTGTGGTAAATTCAGTTGATTGGACATGAATTGGAAAGGCACACACCTGTCTATATAAGGTCCCACAGTTGACAGTTCATGTCAGAGCACAAACCAAGCATGAAGTCAAAGGAATTGTCTGTAGAACTCCAAGACAGGATTGTCTCGAGGCACAAATCTGGGGAAGGTTACAGAAAAATGTCTGCTGCTTTGCAGGTCCCAATGAGCGCAGTGGCCTCCATCATCCATAAGTGGAAGAAGTTCGAAACCACCAGGACTCTTCCTAGAGCTAGCTTGCCATCTAAACTGAGCGATCGGGGGAGAAGGGCCTTAGTCAGGGAGGTGACCAAGAACTTGATGGTCACTCTATCAGAGCTCCTCTGTGGAGAGAGGAGAACCTTCCAGAAGGACAACCATCTCCGCAGCAATCCACCAATCAGGCCTGTAAGGTAGAGTGGCCAGACGGAAGCCACTCCTAAGTAAAAGGCACATGGCAGCCCGTCTGGAGTTTGTCAAAAGGCACCTGAAGAACTCTCAGACCATGAGAAACAAAATTCTCTGGTCTATTGAGTCACAGATTGAACTCTTTGGTGTGAATGCCAGGTGTCACGTTTGGAGGAAACCAGGCACCGCTCATCACCAGGCCAATACCATCCTTACAATGAAGCATGGTGGTGGCAGCATCATGCTGTGGGGATGTTTATCAGTGGCAGGAACTGGGAGACTAGTCAGGATAAAGAGAAAGATTACTGCAGCAATGTACAGAGACATCCTGGATGAAAACCAGCTCCAGAGCGCTCTTGACTTTAGACTGGGGTAACGGTTTATCTTTCAGCGGGACAACGACCCTAAGCACACAGCCAAGACATCAAAGGAGTGGCTTCAGGACAACTCTGTGAATGTCTTTGAGTGGCCCAGCCAGAGCCCAGACTTGAATCTGATTGAACATCTCTGGAGAGATCTTAAAATGGCTGTGCACCGACGCTTTCCATCCAACCTGATGGAGCTTGAGAGGTGCTGCAAATGGGAATGGGCGAAACTGGCCAAGGATAGGTGTACCAAGCTTGTGGCATCATATTCAAAAAGACTTGAGGCTGTAATTGCTGCCAAAAGTGCATCGACAAAGTATTGAGCAAAGGCTGTGAATACTTATTTATGTACATGTGATTTCTCAGTTTTTTTATTTTTAATAAATTTGCAAAAACCTCAAGTAAACTTTTTTCACGTTATCATTATGGGGTGTTGTGTGTAGAATTCTGAGGAAAAAAATTAATTTAATCCATCTTGGAATAAGGCTGTAACATAACAAAATGTGGAAAAAGTGATGCGCTGTGAATACTTTCCGGATGCACTGTATACCACACA